>NW_021705745.1:150159-151524 GCF_003719475.1 Trypanosoma rangeli
CGCGGCACCACCGACCCTTCGAATCCGTGTTTCGAGACGAATTCCCGTTGCCCAACTCTGGGGCCTGGCTTTGCTCCACTCTGCTCGTGAGCATCGCGCGGGCCGGTGCCTGCCGAACTGTCTGCGCAACCCTTCTTGCAGGGCGCGCCGCGTATCTGATTATGGGGCTGCGGGTGGTCGCCGGGAAAGGAACTCGTGACGGCGTAGGTTTTGGTGAAACCCTTCCCTCAACAGGCTTTGAATCCGCGCCCTCTTCTCACTTAGCCGAGCCCCTGATTCCGTGATTCCGGCTGCCCATTGGCTGCTAACCTCCTAAATCCGAAACGCCTAGTCCTGGAGTTCCTGAAACCGCCTGCCGGCAGCACGCCGACTCTTCCAGGGAGGACCCGGCGCTCCACATCATTTTTGCGATGCACCCATTCTTCATCTGCACGCGCAGCTTCGCCCTTCGTCAAAGTGAATGCTGCCAGTTCCATTTTCACACCCGTGCAGCGAAGCCCAATTTGCGCCCGAGGCCTCTTGCTGGGCATGTTCCCCCCTCCAAAATGCGGTGGGAACGGAGACGTTAAAACGCACGGCCTAGACATATTCCGCCGCGTCCAGGGCCGAATTTGGAGCAAAAAAAAAGCCGGAAACCCAGGGCGTTCCCTCTCTTCGACCGGCACCTGGCCTCCCTTTTCGCGGGGCGCCGAACTCTGGCGCCGCAACGGGGAGGCTCACGACCTTGCCCGGGACACACCTACACGTCGGAAACTTTCTTTTTTTAGCGCCCATAGGTTGCAAGCAACGCCGGTTCCGGAGCTTGGGCGCTGCACTAGCAGTCTTGCCTCGCCGGGGTGAAGCTCCGGCCGGAAGCACACACCTAGCCCCCCTTGTGCGCCTGAAAAAAAAATTATAAAGGGAAAAACAGCAACAACACCGAGTTCCTGCGTTAAAAAAAATAGCCCCGCGCTGGCCCCGCGAGGCGCTCTCCCCCCACAGCAACCTTCCAGAGAGTTTCCGGCAAACGCAGCTGCCGCAAATGGTGCGCGGCACTGCCGGCTCCCCTTTTCCCATATTTGCTGAACCTTTACACCCGGCGGGAGAACATCCCAGAAAATAAACGTGCTCAATGGATTACCAGTATTTCTTTATATCTACAAAACAACAACAAAATTCTTCACGCTATCACTCCTGCCCCTACAACACAAAACAAAAAAAAATATCAGAGCCGTATTAGGAAGGAAACAGGTAAGCCAATCCTTAAAGAATGCCTCTCGTCTTGGCATAAGCGGTTCTTCCATCCTTACCCTACCCCCACTCCCTCCCTAGAGAAATTTACAACAAACGGCCAATGAGTTAGTCAACAAGGCCAACGACAACACT
>NW_021705745.1:151549-154389 GCF_003719475.1 Trypanosoma rangeli
GGGGTGAAGCTCCGGCCGGAAGCACACACCTAGCCCCCCTTGTGCGCCTGAAAAAAAAATTATAAAGGGAAAAACAGCAACAACACCGAGTTCCTGCGTTAAAAAAAATAGCCCCGCGCTGGCCCCGCGAGGCGCTCTCCCCCCACAGCAACCTTCCAGAGAGTTTCCGGCAAACGCAGCTGCCGCAAATGGTGCGCGGCACTGCCGGCTCCCCTTTTCCCATATTTGCTGAACCTTTACACCCGGCGGGAGAACATCCCAGAAAATAAACGTGCTCAATGGATTACCCATATTTGTTTATATCTTAAAAATATATCACGCCATCACTCCTGCCCTACAACACAAAATAAAAAAAATATCAGAGCCGTATTAGGAAGGAAACAGGTAAGCCAACCCTTAAAGAATGCCTCTCGTCTTGGCATAAGCGGTTCTTCCATCCTTACCCTACCCCCACTCCCTCCCTAGAGAAATTTACAACAAACGGCTAATGAGTTAGTCAACAAGGCCAACGACAACATTATCTCCCTCTCTCTCTCTCTCGTTTTCTTCTTCACTTCTACACCTTCGACGCGGCATGGAAGTGGTCGGCCAACATGCGAGTGACGCAAAAGGTCAGACCCTTTGTGAAAGGCACATGCAGAAACTCGTTTGGTCCGTGTGCATTGCTCTTGGGCCCAAGCACACCCGTAACCACAAACTGGGCCTTTGGGAATTGCTTGATAAGCGTTGCAATAAACGGAATAGAACCACCCACGCCCTGCGTTGCAAATGGTTTGCCAAACGCTTGCATGCTTCCTTCAGTTAGGGATTTGACAAGCCACGGCTTGAGTTCTGGCGTTACACATCCATACGCCGCACCATCTGCTTTAAAAACAACCCTGGCACCATATGGTGGGTTTGCCTCAAGCAGTTTCTTCAATGCATTGGAAACGGTTTCGGTGTCCACCAAGGGTGGGAGACGAATTGAAAGCCGCAGCGACGTTTTTGCGCGAATCACATTGCCTGCTACGGCGGGATCAGGAAGGTCGGCCCCCGTCACGGTAAGGCAAGGTTTCCAAAAGTTACGCAGAGCCAGTTCGGCATTGTCACCTGGTTCGGTAGAGACACCAGGTAGCAGCGCAAACAGTTCCTTGAAATTGACTTCCTTCATGACTTCCATGTCCTCCACAACAGATTTCGGAATGACACAATGCGCCTCAGGGAGCTTTATTTCGCCCGTTATGGGATCTTCAAGGCGATCAAGCAACTGACGGGCAATGCGGAATGTGTCTGGGACCACACCACCAGAGACACCGCTGTGCATCCCTTCACTCAGGGTCTCAACAGTGAGGGTGCTACAGAGAGCACCTCGCAGCGCAGTGGTTAACCACACCTTGTCGTAGGACATAGCCCCACTGTCCAGGCAGATAAGAAGATCCACATCTCCGATACGGTCACTGAGCCGTTCCATATAATAGGAGAGATCGGGACTTCCGCACTCTTCACACGCTTCAATGATTACGACGATTTGTCCATGCGGTATTCCGTGCTTTTGTAGTGCCACCAAGGCGCTCACCGCTGAGAATATCGCATAGCCATCATCGGCGGCGCCTCGGCCATACAGTTTTCCATCGCGGTACACAGGCTTGTAGGGATGAAGGCCCTCACTCCATGGAAGAAGAGGCGGCTGCTTGTCCATATGACCGTAGAGCAACACCTTTTTTGTGGGTTTCGTGCCCTCAACCTCCAAAATAAGAAACGGGGTCCGACCCTTCTCTTCCAGAAGCTCATATTTTAGGCCATTGATGCCCTGGCCCTTCACCCATTCCAGCATGACATTCATGGCTTTTTCCATGAAGCCGTTGGTGGCCCATTCCGGATCAAAAAGAGGCGTCTGGTTTGGAACTTCAATGTATGCGGAGAGAGCAGGCAGCACCGTCTTGTCCCATTCTTCATTGATGGTTCGCTTCACAGCCGCCCAATCAACCGCCATTATGCCTCAATTTCACAACTTTCTATCGTTCACTTGCTTTTTTAATTACCACCGCACGACGTATGACGATGGCAAGAAGAAGGCACCAAGACAATGTAGAGGCACATACAAGCCCACCATGCACACGCACAGAAACCGCAAGTCCTTGCAACCAGGCAAACAAAACCACAACTTAGACGCCAACACGTCTCTCACCCTTTACCTCCATCGCGCGCAACACGGAAAGCCCCAAGGAGTTCCTCAAGCAAAAATGTTGTATTTGTCCAGTACACAACTGTGAAATTATAGGTGCATTTTTTTTTCTTTAACAGAATCACTTTATCCTCATTTTTCCCAAGAGGTCGCCATCAACGAGTTCCGCATCATGTGGGGACACCGCCAGCGCAACGGCACCAGCGGCCAATCATTCTGCCAGTCGGAAGCCGTACTTTCCAATTGGCCATAGACAACCGGGCTGCCCTCGCGAGGTCGCCGTGCAACTGGTGCATTGCCGAAGTTCCATATCCGTCAGCAAATTGTACACGCCCTCTCCATTCCCCTCCAGCACATTGCTTAATTCCGGCAGGACTTTTACCCGCGGACGGTGCCGCACAGTTTTGTAGCCCAGTGCAACTGTCTTTGTCCCGCGGTTGCGCAGCGCCCAAAGCAGCCCATACTTCTCAGTAAGCACCTGTTGCGCTCCCACCGTAGTGACGCATGTTCTAGGCAATTCGGTTGCCCCACTGATCCGCACCCATTGCTTCGGGCGCTGCCAGCCCAAGCGCAAAGCCCGCACACTGCGTTCGCACTGTCACAACGCCTCCTGCTAGGGCGCTCGTGGCCCTGTGGAAGATTGTGGGACCACACATCCTTGACCCATGCGCAGGCG
>NW_021705746.1:0-19454 GCF_003719475.1 Trypanosoma rangeli
CCCCCCCGCCGGCGCAACACCCGGCACCCCCCGGGGGGTGCTGGCAGACCACAAAAAGCCGAGGGCCCCCCTCCCCAGGGGGCCCCGGGTCGGCCACCCGCGGGCGCATCGGCCCCGCCGCCGCCCTAAGCTTCTCTTTTTTTTTTCTTTTTTTCGTCGCGCCGCGCGCGGGCCAGCCGGGCTCGTGTTGCCGCGGGCCGATGCGTCGAAGGTGGGGCCTCGCCATTCGGGCGGGGCCGCACGCGGCGCGGGCCCCTCGCCCATGCGGGCCCTCCCGGACCCGCGTGGGGCCCCCCGAGGAGGGCGACGGTTTTTTTTTCCACAACGGGGGGGCGGTGCGGCGCACCTATTTTCTCGGCCGAGCGCCGGGCGAGGCTGGTTTTTTTTCTTTTTCCTCCGTTATTGGTTTTTTCCACCGCGCGGGGGTTTCTTTGTTGCTAGGAAAGCCGGCGGTGGGCGCGTGGCGGCGCGGGAAAGCAGGACGCGGTGTGGGTAGAACTTCGCGCTTCTGAAGCGGGCGCTCCGAACGAATGCAGCAATAACTTTGACAGAATTCTATTTTGATCATTTTTTTCTTTTTTGCACCTTTTGGAAGTATGCGTCGATTTCAGCGTAGCGGCGTCTTTGGGTTGTGTCCGGCCCGCTTTTTTATCGTCGGTACTCGCGGAAATATCCCTGAAATTGGTTCCTTATCTGCGTTTGAAAGTAGACGCAGGAGGCGTATGAGACTTAGTAGTGAAAATGCAAGAGATCACAAACAAAAAAACAGTGTATCTCAGGTGCCGGTGGTGGATGAAGATGAGGCGAAGTCGGTCTGCTTTGAGAACTATGGGTTTCTTCAAAAGCCTTTACAGTTTGCCCTTTGGTCAGAATTTTTGCAAGAGCTTCGCCGGATCGAGTTTCGTTGGACTTTGGCTCCAAGTGCTGGCGGCGTTATTGTGTTTACTGTTTTGGAACACGGAGTAGAAGGCGAAAAGGTGTTATGCAAACTAAATGGGTCCACAGGATCCTCACCGATTGCGGAGTTTTTTGAGTGCTGCGGAATTCTTACTCAAGGGACCTGTGACAAACGTTCTGTAAGATTCCTAGATCTTGACGGTAGTGGGCATGTGCTTAGCGTTGTGTCCAAGCGAAAAATCGATGCTAATAATGCAGCCCCCCCTGTATGTGATGAACCAATTCTACCTGTGTTAGCTCAGTACAATTGCAGAGGAACATCAGTGGATGTTTCGGTAATAAATGTCAGGACAGATGTCGTCACTCCTGTGTTCCATGAACTATCTTTGCAGACCTTTAATTACGCTTTTCTGACTTCGATACCCGTATTTCTTAAACGTGCCGATGTAGGGATAAGGAACGCTGACTTTGTCTCGAAGGAGCAAATGCGGCACTTTCGTTTTGCATGGTGCTTTCTGCGGCGGGAATCAATGATGACAGCCGTTGAAATGAACGAGTTGGATTTCTTATTACCGCCTTGATGCATATATATGCTTTTGATTTTGCTAAAATACACTGATTGAAATTCCCATTTTGGAATCTGTTATATATATATATATATATGAAAGCAAAAGTGATGGGTAGGGTCTATGTCCTTTCTTTTTTTTCTTTACGCAGATAAATAAATAACGATAGGCCGTTTTACACAAATGCGGAGTCTTCGTCTAAGAATTGTTCCACTTTTTGCACAGCGGTCTCTTGTGCCTTTAATAACTTCTCGCGCATGGTGTGCAAACCAGGCAGCCAAAGAAAACGACCAAAACGGCGCTAATAAGGCTAAAGAAGGACCCTTAATAACCCAGGAGGCATTTGCAAAAATGGAAAAGGAGCTTGAATCTGCAAGGGAGAGTATTGCCGAACTAAAAAAAGATCTCCTCTATCGTGCTGCAGATGCTGAAAATGCCCGCCGTATTGGACGTGAGGATGTTCATAAAGCGAAGAGCTATGGAATATCGTCATTTGGCAAAGATATACTGGAAGTCGTGGATACGCTTGAAAAAGGTCTTGAAGCCATGTCGAAGATCCCGATTGAGGAGCTTGAAAGTAATAAAAATATGAGTTCTATTCACACAGGTGTTAAACTTTCTACCAAGTTGTTGTTGAGCAACTTGGCAAAACACGGAATTGAAAAACTGATTGTCCAGAAGGGTGACAAGTTTGATCCCAACGTGCATGATGCGTTGATGAAAACATCCCCAACTCCTGAAATCCCAAGCGGACATATTTCCGTTGTGCTGAAAGGTGGATACAAGATTCAAGATCGTGTGCTACGGGCGCCCCAAGTCGGTGTCGCCGGCGACGATTAGTGGGGAATGGATGAAAAAATTGAGGACATAATTACTCGCGTATGATTGCTTTGTTTTTTTTTTTCACCAGCCTAACAATCATAGTATTTTAAAAAAACACGAGATACCTGATCGGGGACAGAAAAACGAAAGCAAACAACTCAACAAAGAAAAATAAATGGAGAACGATAGAAAAAAAAAAAAAACTAGCGTTTGTTTGCTTTTGTCATCACATAAATTCTAAATTGTCCAACTCAATTTGCATTTTATAGATGTCTTTTGACTGTTTCCACTATATGATATCACTATCTTTCGTGCTTCCTTTGCCTGTTTACTGTTCTTTTTATAAAGGTTTTTTTACTCACATGTTGTGAATGGGAAGGTACAAAGTTTGGTACGAATACTGCAGAGGGTGTAGTTTATAGTTTGCAACATAACACAAGAAGTTGAAAAGTTTGCTGGCCACCATAATGTTCAATAGCAATCATTTGAAGGTATGTTTCTGTTCAATGTAGACCCCACATTGAATGTTCTTTTAGGGTTCCGAAGGGTATCATGATTCGACACTATTTGTTTCATGAAAAACATGGCACAGGTAGTGTTACTATTTTAGTCTCTAGACAAACCTGTTTTTAGTTACTGATTTTATAGATTTGTCTTGGCTCAACGGTTAGTGACAAATACCAGGAACAAAAAGAAGAAAACAATAACAAAATAAGATAGATATATATCTTAATATGAAATGTTATGGGGTCCATCTTTATTTGTCCTTGGATAAATCTTTTTTTTTCCCCTGACGCCTTTTTAAAGTTCTTTTTCTTACTTTACTTATTGTTGTGCTTCTTCTATTCTACTTTCTAGTAAATCAAGGGTGTGTGGTTATCGTTCTTTGATTCCAATTGAGGAGAGAAAACTGTTATTGCAAGCATGAGTAACGAAGAAAACAAGGATGATGGGCCAAACCGTATCATGGTGTTTCTTCGCATTCGTCCTGCCAAAAAAGGAGAAATTGACCCCGCAGCTGGAACACATTTCTTGCTTGATGTTCAACTAGACAACAAAACCTGCCTATTGGAGTCAAAAAGTTATGAATATGATTATGTGTTCAATGGAGAGGTTGATCAAGGCGATATTTATACTCGTGTGGCCGCACCTGTCATTGGTAATGTCTTCAAGGGTTATTGGGGTACTGTAATGGTTTATGGCCAAACTGGAACGGGAAAATCGTTCACGATGTGTAACTTTAGTCCACTTAATATGGGTATTATTCCACGTGCTATGAAAGCGATTTTCAGTGCGGTGGAAAGTTGCCCTGACCGAAGCTTTACCATCATGTTTTCGTTTATTCAGATTTATCTTGATAAATTACAGGACCTATTTAATCCAGAGGCCCCTGAATTGAAAATAGTTAGAGATAAAAATGGTGTGTCATTTCCTGGGCTTGTGGAGCATACAGTAAAGGACGAGGATGACTTCCGTAGCCTTTACGATGATGGTAATCAGTATCGAGTGATCACTGCTACAAAAATGAATCCAGAAAGTTCACGTGGTCACGCTGCTTTATTTATTCAAGTAAAATCCGTTCCAAACGACGACCCAGGAGGTGAGGTTCGGAACGGAAAGCTGTTTCTTATTGATCTTGCCGGATACGAACGCTTCAGTAAAACTGGTGTTCAAGAAGGGCAGATGGCCTTGGAGGCCAAAGCTATTAACGCATCACTCCTTTCTCTTGGGAACGTTGTTCAGGCTTTATCGGACCGGTCTGAACACGTTCCGTGGCGTAATGCAAAATTAACTCGTATGCTTGAGGATGCTATTGGTGGACGTGCGAAATGTAGTATTATTCTTACCGCAGGTCCAAGTAGTGAACATATGCACGAAACGTTGGGTACACTCTATTTTGGATCTCGGGCAATGGCAGTGAAGACGAATGCTAAACTTGCTGTAAATATTGATTATAAGAAACTGGCTGCAAAATTACAAGAGTTGTTAACTGTGGCGGAGGGTCGTATTAACTCACTCGAAGTGGAGGCAACCCGACGACAATTGGAAAGAGAAGAAGCTGAGGCGGCATTTCATGCAGAATGTACTAGAATTAAACAGATTCAACAAGATCAGTTGAATCAATTAGTTGCATCTGGTGCATCAAAGGAACAAATTGAAGAACTTATCAGATCCAATGAAGAGGAGAATCAATTAATGGAAGAGCAACAATATCAACAACGACATGCACTTGAAGAGCGTCATGAGGAGGAATTAAAGTTGTCCCTGGAAAGACAACAACAATCGATATTGAATGAGACCTCAGCATCAACTACGACAATGAGTAAAGATATAGCTGAACTTCAGCGTCAGGTTTCTCACGAACGACAAGAGAAGGAAAAGTTCAGACTGAAAGCAAAAGAGGCTGAAGCGGAGGCACGGCGTGTATCAATGGAGATGAATGAATTACGAGTACAGATGGAAGGGAATTATGTTGGTTCACTGTCAGGATCTTCTTCTAATCCTGCGTTGAGGAATGAGTTTGCACGACGTATTGAGACTGTAAAGGCCATGTATGAAGAGAATATGCAACTTCGTATCTCTGAGATGGAAGATTTACACAATGAGGAAGTAAATCACTACAAGGGGTTGTATGACGATTTGAAAAGGACTATGGATAACGAAATACAATTTCAAAAAGATACGCTTGTTGCATCCTATGAAGATACAATTGATAAAATTCGTCAGTGTTCTACTGATGTTCAAGACAAGCTTAAAAAGAATCATCTCGTTATAAAGCAGTCATATCAAGCGCAAAAGGAGATGCTGGAACAAGAAAACAAGGAACTTGCTGCATATTCTGAAACGTTAGTGAAGCAAGTACGTTCATTGGGAGCTCAACCCGTTGAACGGCCAATAAATGCATCAAAATCTACACCTGTAATGATTTCAGGAGATGCTAACAAACAAATTCAGGAAATGATGTCGACAATTAATGAATTAAGGGCAGAATTAGCTTATGTTCGTGCAGAAAAGGATGCAATAGCGAAGGAAAATAAATCTCAGGAATCAAGAGGCAATGAGAGGCTAACCTCTGCGCAGGCTCTTCGACTGAAAAATGAAAATGAAATGTTAAAGCAGAGTAAGAAACATCTTGAGGAGGAGGTATTTTCAATGAAAGCTGAATTGGCCTTATCTCGTCATCAAGTGGAAGAAGATGATGATGAGGATGATAAAGAATTAGACATTTTTGGGGACAGCGAAGATATTCCTACCTTTATCAAAAATGTCTTAAAGGTTCCATATTTTGCGAGAACTCAAGCAATACAAAGCACACACAAATCTATTCTTGCATCATTGACCACTGATCTTGACGAGTATAGGCGTGTGCTAGAGTACCGATTTTTTTTCATGGGTGCCCCCAATGCGGGTAAGTCCAGCATTGTCAAGTGCCTTGCAGCATCGTCCTCTCCAATGATTCGGAGCACTCCGGAGGTTCTCACACCGACAGTTCATCCTAGTTTTACTCGTATTTCTGTGGATGATATGTATTGTTCCAGAAACGACTGGTATAAGACATATATTCAGTTTTGTGATTTGGATGCTCCGCAACAGCAACAGCACTCAGGTGGGTTTTTTAATTCCATTGGTATTTCAAAAAGCTCTAAGAGTTGTGGTGTCGTGGATCCTGCCAAGGTGCATATTGACTTATTGGATCTTCCAAGTGCTCCTGATTTTTGGCGTGTTATTCCTTCCTTCTTTTTACCTTCGAAGAGTGTGATTTACTGTTTGGTTTATGACCTTACAAAACCTGTGGAGGGTGTTAAACAGGATCTTGAAATACAACTCACACTTCTTCATGCGGCATGTAATCGAGCATACTCCAAGGAAATTGGTGGCGAAGCGGCTAAGATTGGATTTTGCCTGATTGGTACTAAAAAAGACGCGCTTAAAGATGCTCGAGATGCCGCGGTATTAGTTCATATTAACCGGATTGCTGTTCTACTTGGAGATACCTTCTTTCGCTTACGTGGTGAGAATGATCAGGGCCTTGTTTGTATTGGCAACTTTGCGATCAGCACAAAAGATTGGTCGGTTGTGAGTAGAAAACGGGATCAGGGACCAAGGACGTTTAAGGATCTGAGCTGCTTTTTGGGCACAATTGCATCACAGCTCTATTCGAATCGTCCGAGTAATCTTTTGCCATCCTCAAAGGACACCGCATCTCACCTAAGTTATATGCTGGGAGATGAATTGTTGGGAAGTTCCGCTGAAAAAACCTCACATCTTGTGCAAGCACAACGGCGCCTGCGCCAAGGCATTGTGACTCTGCTCACATGTTTATTTCGTGAGCGGAAGGTTCGATGGGCCATGCAAGAAAAAGAACTCAGGTTGATGATTTCTGAGCACTTGTGTTTGGATGCAAAAACAAGTTATGGTGTTTTTACAGAAAACTACGTTATTCGTGAACTTTTCTCCCGCGGGGTTATCATTGCTCTTCCCAGCGCTATTATTGAACCGAAGTATTTGCCACGTCTTGGTGACGCCATGCCTCTTCCACACGATGGAATTATCGTTTTGGACCCTAATAATCTAATGGTGAGCTACTCCCTATTTATGTGCCCAAACTCCCTGACGCGGGTACCAAACGGGACGCCATTTCTTAAAGATCGTGAAGTTATGTTGTTTGATTACTCCGCTATAAGCCGCTGTCAAACCACATGGGGCCAAGGCATTGTAACTGGTGATGTGACTCAGGTTGTTAATGTCAAGTTGTTGCCACAAATGGGTAACGATGTCAAAACGGTACAGGAGTTATACTGTGTTATGGGATTGGGATTATGTCTGAGGACGGAAGTTGCCATGATTTCCCCGGCCCATTTCTTAGTTCTCATGTCTGATTGCTTGAGTTACTATCTATCATATATGATTTCCTGCAATGGTGACGGTGTTGCAAGGCAGTATAAACTTAATGCGTGCCCACCAACCCTCTTTGCGTCTCTGCAAACGAGGCTGATTCCTTTTTCACATTTGCCTTCGAAGGACCCACGACACTTGGTGATGAACTGGGTGGACGCATCCTATTTGGTGCTCGACAAAAACCGTTTGAAGTACGCAGTTTTCGGCTCTAAAGCCGTGAAGGATGAGGCAATGCAAACAAATATTCCTCTTCGCGGCATCATGAAACACGAGGGTCAGTACTTGTATATTGGGATAACGGGACGCCACACAAATAGCGAGGAGGCTATAGCTGCGTGTAACGCAGTCATGAACGCTGTCCACTACGAGTTGACTTCTTTGTGCAGGCGGAGTTTCCGTGGGGTGAAGGTGAAATATCAAGACGTGCCCATTACTGGGGCTTCCTTAAAGCGTGAGAGTTTTGCGATTGGCCAGGAAACTATTTTGAGCCGCTACAAGGCGGATCCCAAAGTCATTGCAGAGCAGCAGCGGATCACACAAAACCTCAGCGATCCGAAGGCGAGGGAGATTGAGGAGGCCATCATTAACTTGCCGTTGAAGCTGCGTGAAAAAAAAGAATGAGTGAAAAGGAATGAGTGTTATGAAATCTTTTTGGTTTTCTTCTTATTATTGTTGTTATTATCGTTTATTTGTTAACTGAAAGCAAGAAAGAAATGGATTTGAAAGACTTGTTCGTGGATGCTTTAAACCATTATATCGTAAAGGTGTTACAAACCTTGTTTTGGCAAACCATTCCTCCTGGTAGCATTAATATATATGTTTGTGATGTCTTTGTTTTAGAATTTATTTTTTATTTTTTATTTTTTTGTTGAGAGGAGAGGTGTCTTTTTTATTAATGATAGTCGATATATTTCTCTCGTTCCCTAAATTGTCCCAGCAAATTTGTGCGGCGCGTCTGTATGTCTATGGGAGGTTGTTTCGGGAATCCGCAGCGACACCTTGAGGGATGTGTGCCTCACTTATTTATTTTTCTCATAGACATATTTTGTTGTTTTTTTCTACCCCTTCATTTTTTTCCCTTGGGATTTTGTTTTTGTTTTGTGGCTACTGTCGTTGCTACGTGTGTCTGTTTGGCTTAACGGGAGGCAATAATGCTGAGGAAAAGAGCTCATACGAAAAAAAAAAAACACACACACACACAACAGCGCTGACTGCCTCTGTCATCTTATATATATATATATCTGCCTTGTTTTTCTTCAAGCGACCGGGTCGAGGGAAGACGAATACGAGGACACAGTTAGGGAAGATGTTTCGCCGTTGTTGTCTTGCCACGCCTCATGTAGCCTCTACCACTGCAACGGTAGGCGGCGCTTTGACCAGCAACCAGAAGCGTTTTTTGAAAATGGCGAAGTCGGCGTTTGGTTTTTACCTGGCACGCCGTGGGCAGCGAAAGTTTCCGTTTCTGCGACGGCCACACATCAAAAATACTCACGCGATGAACCTGAGCGCGCCGTACTTTTGGAGCTTCATGACGGCGAAGAGTCAGACTTTTTTTCTACCCGAGGAGAACTACATCACGGGCGATTGGACGGGGAAGTTCTTTGTGTCGAAGCGCCAGGTGTACACCTTGCAGCATGCCACAAGCGGGGCACGGGTGCGGGTAAAGTCTTTTCCCTCTGTGTTTGAGCTTAGTAGTCCATCGCGGTGGAACATAGGGAAGGAGATGAACACGTTGACAAAACCTCGCATGGACCTTATCGACGAGCAGATGTTAACGAAGAAGCAACGATTAGACTACGTCAAGGCAGGATTGCTTCCCAAGTAAACAACCTTCTCTCAATCTCTTTTGTGTGTGTATGCATGTTTGCGACAATCCAACGTACACCCCGTCTATTTGTGACTCTCTCTCACACTCCGTCGTTGATTTGAGATTTACTCAGTCATGGCAGAGTTTACTATCTTTGATGCGTCGCGGCGGTGATGGTAATGATGGGGAAATGATGGTTGGATACTTCGCTCTGCTTATTTGATTTTTCCTGTTTGTAGCGTAGAAACCTGCTCCGTAGTCAGGGCCGGCCCGATGACTCGTGCCGGCCGCAAGTCTCTGCAAAGGGAGGTGATGGATGTGGAGCACAAAATAGTTATAGAGACTTCCAAGCGCCAAGATGCCGAAAAGGCGCTTTTGCAGTACCGTTCGCAGCAGCCACCACCTCTCTTCGGCATGTCACATGAAATGCGGAGCATTTTGGACGAGATTGAACAAGTGAAGGAAGAGAAGCGAACGCTCCGCGAATGTCTAGAGCGTGGTGTTGTGGAGGCCGAGCGTGTATCGGGGCAGTTATCACATGCTTCTGAGGCTATTCATCATACGGAGGCGCTTGAAAAAGAGATTCGGCAAACACTGCAGAAGATGAAGAGGCAACATACTGAGCTTCAACAGCAACTTCATGGGACACGTATGCAAGTGAGATTGATGCAGCAGGGGGTTGATTCACGGGAAAGCAGTGGTGCCGTACAAGGAGCGCAGAACAGCCTCACAAATGTGGAATATGATCCACCTCTTGAAGATTACTTGCATATTACGAAGAAACCTGAGAATCTGAAGGATAAAAGTGTACTACTTGAGAAGGCGGAGGCGGCGATGAAGTGCCTTACTGCATGCTCTCGTTGCTCGCTTCACAAACTTGGAAAGATTAGTGTGGCTTTGAACACCAATAGCATGTGCGACGACATGGAGAACACATCTAATGAGAGCAATTCTTTTGATTCAGAGGAGGGGGCAGACGACGCACGCCCACCACGAGTTCTTTTTTCTTCTGCGAGGGTGGTAATTGACCGCTGTGATTCATGTCTTTGTACAATTTGGTCTGGCCTGAGTCGCGCTGGTTTTGACCAATTGCATCTTCGGCGCCAACGCGATATGCAGTTTCAGGAGGCGTGCATGGTGGTGGAACGGGATTTG
Organism: Trypanosoma rangeli; assembly: GCF_003719475.1. Taxonomy (NCBI): domain Eukaryota; phylum Euglenozoa; class Kinetoplastea; order Trypanosomatida; family Trypanosomatidae; genus Trypanosoma; species Trypanosoma rangeli. The sequence goes on from NW_021705746.1 coordinate 10,147, forward strand.
GCAACAACTGTTGGAAAATGCAGTGCGAGTCTGCAGGAGTTGGGTAACAAGGTTGCGGTGTGGAAAAAGAAGCGGTGCACGTTTGAGCGCCTGGCCCTTGAGGCGGAGTCGGCATACCAGTGCGATGTGGCCACAAATTCTTTTCAGGGGGAGGGTGACGGCGACCCCAGTAACGATGCTGAAGCTAAAAATGTGTTCGCGGAAAGCTTTGCTGATGCTGAGAAGCGGAGAGCGCTCTTGTTGGGAAACGAACATCGTCGACTGTACGCGACCAACAAGGCACTGAAAATGCAGCTGGAAACTTCCATGAGTGACTACGAGTCCGTCAGGGAGTTAAAGCATGCTTATCGTGACCTTGAAGTAAGGAAGGCCGAACTTGCTCACGTGAATAAACAGATGCGGGCGACAAACCGCTGGATGAAGCAATGCACTTGGGAGCTTGACGAGAAGGCAGTAATGGATTCTGCTGGAACTTTAACCTGACGTGCTACACCTTTTTTTTTCACATTATCGATGATTATTATTATTATTATTTTTGTTCATGCTACATTACCGCACGTATCGTCTTACTTCTGTGGAAGACATGCGAAATTGACGATCTGGCGTTTTCAAGTAGCAATGCTGCACTCATCTCTTTTTTGCTTACATCTAAATACATAGAGCTGTGTGTGTGTGTGTGTAGTTTTGGACTGCCATCTGAGGCAGTCGTAAGCCCTTTTGCTACTCCTTTTTCATTATCGCTCTAATTTTTTTTCTGTCTTTTACTTCTTTGCAGTGCATGCGTAAGTTGCATCTCTGGAGGCCGTTTTTGGCGAGCATTGCTCAACGCTGTAATGGTGATTTCCTCCTCCGTGACGTCTTTTCGGAGCTGGACGCGTGTGACATAACGCAACAGAGTAATCAACTAAAAATGGAGAGTTCGGCATCTCCGAAAAAGACGAGCAGCGGCGGCGGCGCGACTGCCACTCCAGCAGTAAATGCCACTACGGAAGAAGCGGATATTCTTACGGAGGTGTCAAGGCAACAACACCTTCAACGACAATTACAGGGAGCCAGAGATCAAGCTGCGTTGTCCCAGGCGGAGGAAGTGAGGAAAGAAGAGTTACGGCGCCATGCCCGCTATGTTGCCTCACCTCCTGCGGCGCTGCATCTCTCTACTGCAGAGTTGATACAGGAAAAGGCTCCACAGCATTTCACCCCCGCGGAAAATTCTTCATCAAAGCTTTCTGCACTTCCCCACCTGGAGTCGCCGGGGACTGTTGCAGTGGTCACCTTAGTCGGGAAAGTTCTCTCAGAGGCACAGATGCACGGCGAAGAGGCTTCTACGGAAGGCATGAATGACTCTTCTGTGGAAGAAAATGGACCGCATGCCTTCTTTTTTGTGGAATACAGTGTGCCTTTTCTGCCTTTATCAAAACCAGTCACTGTGCAGGTGCGTTGCTACGGTGTTACTCTGGCATCGTTTGCCACTAGACACGTCAAGATGGGTGATTTAGTGCATGTTCTAGGACATGTGCTGCCTCTTGATCCCAGTACTTCTAGAGAGCCTGCATTTTGTGTCTGCGCACTCCCCGTTGGGGGTAATATCTCTGTTGTGCTTTCGGCAGAGTGTGCCACTGCATATTGAAGCTTTGACGGGGATTACATAGTTGTTGAGTTTCGGGACATGATACGATCTGCACGTGTGGAGCTCCGTTTACTTCAATATTAGTTGCTATTTTTTCTCTCTTTTTTTTTGCTTTTTTTTTTGGTTGCCGCGTGGATCACGACTACTACCCGTGGGAGAGATAATCTGTAGTGTTACAACAACTTTTAAGCTAAATCGATAAAAAGAAGGACAATGCCGAAGAAAGTGCTTGTTCCTGTGGCCGATGGCTCGGAAGACATTGAACTCTCCTGCATCACCGATATTTTGCGCCGAGCGGACTTTGAAGTGACAGTGTCTACCGTCATGGATCACCAAACTGTTCAGCTTGCCAGGGGTCTGAAGCTAACCCCAGACTCGAATATCAAGGACGAGTCAGCTGCTGCGTACGACGGGGTGTTCCTCCCTGGTGGACTTCCTGGTGCTGATCACTTTGCCAAGAGTTCGCACCTCAAAAAAATCATGGTGGAAATGCACTCACAGGGGAAGTGGTACGGCGCCATTTGCGCTTCCCCCGCTGTTGTCCTTGGCTCTATGGGTTTGCTGGAGGGTGTGAAGACGGCCACCTGCTACCCTGCAATGAAGGAAAGGCTTCCTTCAGCTGTGCGGTGGTCTGCAGATCCCGTGGTTCGGTGTGGGAAGTGTTTGACAAGCATGGGGCCAGGCACAGCCATCGCGTTTGGGCTTGCTATTGTTGCCGCCCTTTCGACGAAGGATCACGCGCAACAGCTGGCGAAGGACTTGCTCGTTTACGGGACTCCTGAAGTGGAAAAAACACTTGGCCAATTCTGAACACTAGGAAGACCGGAGAGCGTTTTTTTGTTTTTTTTTACGGTTTTACTTGTTTTTGTTTTTGTTTCTTTACTTGGACGATGATTTTTTTATTGGGCGATCATCTGTTCAGCTTGTAGGGGGAAGTAGGAACAAAAACACACACGTTTGGGGAGTTAGTTAATGTGCCGGCTGGTGATACGTTTCAATTGCTGGTGTTAGCATGGGTGGGGGGAACAGCGGTGGCGTTCTTCGTCTTGCGAGCGTGGGGTGTATGGGGTGTGCCCGCTGCTGCTTTCTACGTGGGATTCTCTATTTCTATCTTGTTCTCTCTTGAAAAATGCATTTTTTTAGGCTTTTAAATTTCTTGACAGGCGTGTAACTCTGCTTTTTTTGTGTTTGTTTACTTGTGTTGATTTTCCTGCGCGCTTCCGCGGAGCAGACGGTGGAATATCAGCAAGTTTTGTCTGGACATGGCCGGTTGACGGTGGGCCAATAAAAATCCATTGGATTTCAGGCTCCGTTTCTGCGCTTTACCCTGTGGAGTGCTTGGAGCTGGGAAGTTGATTCTTCTTGACAGCGGGTTTTCCAGCGATTTAGAACGTGTTCGCTTTTATTTGGAGGAAGTAATGGGCGGCGGAACGTCTGGCAAGGCAAGCCACAGGTTTCAGAGAGGGTGAGGCTGGTTGTTTTTACGCGTTCTCATTGATTACTCCGGGACATTTAAAGGGTATGAGGACTGTGGCATTCCAGACGCATACCACTTGGAATCTAAAATTGTTATCGTGTGGCGAAAGGTCGTGTTGCGTAAATGTTCCAGTCATATTTGTCGCAGTTTGTGGCGGGTCGTTTAGGTCGTAACGTACCTGAGCATTCGCTTATGTTTTCTGGGGGGTTGTTGGGCTCCCTCTGGCAAATGTCAACAGGGGCGTTGCACATGGACGATGCAACCTCTCTTCCGCTGGGTTTTCGTGATTAGGTGGCTATTAAGTGTCCTGGCCACACGGCTCATATGGTTTGCCTTTGCCACTTGTACTCGCGTATTTTTGATGTAAGTGATATGTTTGTGTCAATTAGAGGGATATTTTTTCTACAGCTCCCGCACGACTTTGAGTGGGCGTATAATCGGACGCTCCACCGTCTGCGGAGCTTGTCTACACACTGTGCTTTGTTAGCACATGAAAGAAGTATGGACGTCGAGGAACGCTGTGGCTCATGGAATGCGCTGGTCGACAAAGTCGTTCATCATTTTGAGTCACCAGCCAAGAAGAATTTTCGCTTAGAGTGTGTGCGGTGCCTTATAACGGCTAGGCGTTCTGTGTTCCTAGGCGGAGATTTATAGCCTGACATGCTTCCTCGCGGACCTCTTCCTCTTTTCCAGGAGGGGCAGGATCTCCCCTATTTGCATGTTACGCATTTTGAAAGCCTCCCATTTGTCTGGAATCTTTCGTGAGCCGTTTAGCTTTTTTTTTTTTTGTTGTCGTTGTTGCCGGTGAGTCACCGCTGGCATCTTTTGCCTTGCATACTCCTTCCCCCTCCTTGATGTCTATGCATTTCTTCTTTCTTTCTCTCTCTCCCCCCCCCCCCTCCTTTTTTTTTCTGTTATTATTGTTTTGTTTTTCTCTTCTTACTTTTGCCTCTGTGGCTGCACTCGCGGGTGGACGTCAATGCAGGAATTGATAATAACAGACACATTAGTACATCGACATTCAAAGGCCCATTTTATCTTTGGACCATCTCCGGGCAGGTTCAACAGCAGCAGCAGCAGCAACGGCAGCGGTGAAACTGGCAAACAAAAACCGAAAGGAAAAAAAAAAAGACAAATATAATTAAACAACAACAACAAGCAACGAACCGCATTTTTCTTTGGGGAGCGAGAGGAGGGGCATTGACTGAAAGCAACACATACACACACACAAAGAAAAATATAATAAACAAGCAAACAAGCGGACAATCATGAACAAATTATTTATTCAGGTCGTCTCCGGTGCTCCGCGGCAAATGTACGACTCGATCCCTGCCAGCTCACCGGAGTACACCATTCTTTGCGCACAAGCACCGGACCCAGAGGACCGTATTGCTTTGCTTATGCGGCGCTTTACCACCTCCACGGAGGGAAGTTCGGCCCAAACAATGTGTTACCTCCTGCAAACATGTGCCTCAGCAAACGTCTCACCAGATGAGGCAGAACACATAGTTGAGACACTTGTGGAGTTTGCCGATCACCACCCAAGTTGGACTGAGACCATTAAATGGATTTGTGCCCTTATCCATTATTACTGCACGGATGACGTCACCGTTTCTATTTTTTCCGAGTGTGGTGCGCCTTCTGTGGCGGTTCGAGCGTTAAAAGAAAATGTACAAAACGACCAACTTGTCCTGGCGGCATGTGCATTGTTGTCGCATTTTAACTTGTACCCTATAGGTGATGGGATTTCTCAACTTGCTCGTGCTCTTCAAGCTCATCATGCAGATGCACTGGTTTGTAAGGTAGCCTGCCGGGCTCTTGCGGAGTTCACCTCATATGTATTGGAATGCCCTTCAAGTTTTGTGCCATCTAATAAGGAGTTTGTTGAGGCCAATGGAGTTGAAGTGCTTGAAAGCGTTCTGCGGGACCAAATTGGTGATGAGGAAACTACACGGTATGTCGCTCGGATCGCCGCAAACGTGACAAGTTCAGGTATTCCAAACTCTCTGGAGGCAGACTCAAAGGTTATTTCGTACCTTGCAGAAGCCATGGGACGCTACGCAGACTCTGATCTTTTGTGCAGTCACGCTTTGCATGTTTTTAGCAACTTCCCCAATTCCTCGTACATTGAGTGGGATACCGTTGCAAAAATTTTCAAAACGACAGAGTCAGAGGCAACCACGTTGGAGGCAATTCATTTTTTTTGCAGTGTTGCAATGAATGTTAAAACACAAAAGCAGCTGATTTATTCTACAGGTTGTCTGCAGCGGGTACTGGAAGTGATGCGCAAGCATGAATCTAACGGGGCTATTCAAGCAAATGCTTGCAGTCTACTTTCCTATCTTTCCTTTGACTCAGAAACGATAACGTCGGAAATAACAGAGTCATGCGGAATTCTCTTGGTTTTGAAGGCTATGCAAAATTTTCCTGACAATGAAGATTTACTGGTCTCTGCATGCGCTGCACTCAGTGGGTTGACATTCAATAATTTTCAGGGGCAGCAGGTTATTATTCAGGAGAATGGTGTCGCACGTATTTTGGATGCTATGCGTTTTGGAAAAAGTGCGCGGCTGCAGGAAAACGGTTGTTTGGCTATTGGGACGATGTGCTGGAACAGTGAGTTAAAGGCGGACGTTGTTCGTTTGAATGGAGTGGAGTTGATTATGAAGGCTCTGGAGGAACACTATACAAGTCCTGGTCTCGTGAAGAATGTTTGTCGAGCTTTAGCTCAAGTTGCTTTTAATTGTGAGGCTTACCGCGATGCCATGTGCGCAAGTGGAGCAATTCCATTAATTATAAAAGGTATGGCGCAACACCCAGATTATGACAGAGTACAAATGCACAGCTGCGTGGCCCTATCCTATCTTTCCTGGAATAATGAAGAGAATTCGGCAAAAATTGCGCAAAACAAAGGGTATGGTGTTATCATCAATGCCATGAGAAATCACCTACACAACTACGAAGTTCAAGAACACGCAGCACGTGCAATTGCGAATATTGGCACGGTTCCATGTGAGGACCTGGAACAGGCACCTGAACAAATTGTTGCTGCAATGCGACGCCATGAGCATGTGAGCGAAGTACAGGAGGAAACGTGCCGTGCTATTGTTACTCTTTCCTTAATTTCCCCTGCATACAAGGACAAGTTGTGTGAACTAAATGTTGTGGAATTTGTTGTGGCGGCAATGCGTAATTTTGCTGGTGATCAGGTGGTTCAGCAAGAGGCATGTAATGCGCTAGCTCATCTCGCCTACGAACATGCGAAGCTTAATAAGGCGGTAACGGAACTCAATGGTGTGGAGGTCCTCCTGACTGCCATGAAGACGTATGTAAATGCACCTAAGGTGCAGTTAAATGCGTGTGGCGGCCTAAGCGCATTAGCATTTGACAACACCCTGGCCCAACAACAAATTTATGATCTTGGAGGTGTTGCCTGTGTCATTCGCGCAATGACAAATTTTGAGCGTCTACGCATGTTGGAGCTGGGATGTTCAGTGCTAGGAACCTTGGCATGGAACACTGAAATAAAGGAAAGGGTTGCTGTTGTCGCCATACCAGAGATCTTAAAAGCCATGCGTGTACACTATCAAAGTCCACTTTTGCAGAAATCAACTTGTCGGGCTATATCTCAGTTTGCGTTTAACTCGGAGAGCAATCGCAGACTTCTCGCGGACTCCGGGGCTATACCACTTATTGTGACGGCAATGCGCTCGCATATTACGATGGACAAACTTCTTGTGCACGGAATCAAGGCTCTGACGTACTTATGCTGGGAAAATACTCAAGTTGCGGAGGCCATTATCAACGAAGGCATTGAAGAGGTTCTGCAAAAAATCGTTAACACGTACTCCTCGTCGCAACGCGTCTATGGTGAGGCCGTTCATCTTTCTAAGATTCTCTTCCGCAAAGTGTCAAGCAGTCCTCAGGCGAGGATGTGCTCTCCACCATTCTTTTCTCCTGTGTCAATGTCGCAAACACCTGGGCCTGGGGTCACCCAAGCTGAAAAGGCGATGTTTCTTAGCCCTCCCACGCAAATGGACATGAATGTTCCACAATTCCACGCCCTTCCCCAGGAACTGAGTCGACAGGAAGGACGTCTGCAGCGCACTCAGTGGGGCAATCAGGAACACCAGGCGAGAAGTGAGAGTAAAGGGGAGGGACCCAGTCGTCGACGGCGAAATAGACGTCGTGGGGGAAACAACAGTTTTGAAAGGCGCCCGGGACAGCTTGAAACTCACGGGGAGGAACAGAGTACAGGACCCCATCACATGGACCCTTACGCCGCACGAGCACAACAACGGGATAATGGCGCATCCAATCCGTTATCCGTGGAAGACTTGTGGGATGATCCGGATCCTGGAACATACCACGGCAACCGTCAGTTGGGCAATCTTAACTGGCAACGGGTGGAACTGGCACGCCAACACAGTGAAGGACAGCGACTTCCTTCCGAACTGCCTGCACGTGGTGGTGGACGTAGCAATAGGCGACGTGGAAACCCCCGGAACAGTGGCCGCGGAAGGGGACGAAGTGACCAGTAGTGGGGCCCACTGACACGTGTTTCACGGCGTTATGTTTTTCTACTACGCCGTTTCTCCTTGTTTTTGTGTTTCTGTTGGTCTTGTATGGACTGAGAAGGATAGAATGGATAAAGCAAGCAAGAGGATGGAAACCTAATTTCTCGCTCGCGCAAACACGGAAGCACCGCGAGATGTATGATGGAAATAAAAGGTGGGGCGCGAACCGCATGCTAAGTACAAATACGGCAGAGAGTGTTTTTGTGTGTATTTTTTTTTTTTTTTTTCAAAACAAACGCACACACAAGCAGTAAAAAGGCAGATTGTGTAGTATATATAATCTTTTTGTTTCCCCCACTTGTTTATTACTTCTCTTCCTATCCTTTCTTCTTTATTTCCTATTGTGTTTTGAGCTCCTTCCCCCATGATTTATTTATTTGTTCATTGTTTCAATTTTTTGTTTTTACCTGCGCATACTCACGACAAGAGGACTTACGACACACCTAAACAGATAACAATGAGCATTCCAGAGTGGGCAAAAAGCGAACAATCCATCGATGAAGCAAAAAGTTACTTACGTCAGGGTAACTCAGTGGATTTCTTTGAGCTAGTCTCCAGCTCTGTTCTCCGTGAGCACCCTAACGATATAGCAGCCCACTGTTTGGAGTTGGTGCAGGCGATTGCTGACGGGAGGGAGGCCCCAGGTGGTAGTGATGCTCATAACAAGAAAGTAGAAGACAATAGGTATGTGCGGGAAAAAAACATTTGTGAGTTCCTCAATGAGTGGATTCTTGCATTGCTGAAGGAGCGTCCCAAGACTGATAGTGACCGCGTTGAGTTTCACAAACGCTACTTGGAATCAGTAATCGCCAGTGGGAGCGATCGTAATGAAGGCACGCTGAGTGAAGATAAAGGAAAACCGCAAGATAGTGAAGGTAAAAGCCAGACGGCAGAAAATTCTGCGAAATTGCCCCAATAACGGAAGAATCTGGCATTCCATGTGATTCCTGAGCATGATGGACATTGTAGTCACCTGGTTGGGAACAGATAGGAAGACTTTTTTATGTAGTTTTTGATTTGCGCATTTTAAGAGACGGTATTTCATGTCTTATTCCTGTATGTTTACCTCTTTTGTTTTGTCATATCACTTGAAGGAATACGGCTTTTTTTTTTTGAGTATTTTCTATTTTTTAGAGGGCGGGGGTGAAGGATTTGACAACAGTGTAGAAAGGAGTCAGACATCGTGACGTGGGGCAATGATGCGGCATTGGATGTTAAGAGTGGCGTCGTGGGGCCGCCACGGTCCTCAAAGGGCTATCTGCTGCACACAATTCGTGTTCCAGCGTGGCCAGTGGGGGGATGAGCGCGGCGGTGGCAGACGTGACTACGGCAACCAGGGCAACCAGGGTGACTATGGTGACTGGTGGTCAGCGAGGTGGTGGTAGACGCGACTACGGTGACCAGGGCAACCGGGTGACTATGGTGGTCAGCGAGGTGGTGGTAGACGTGACTACGGTGACCAGGGCAACCAGGGTGACTATGGTGGTCAGCGAGGTGGTGGTAGACGTGACTACGGCAACCAGGGCAACCAGGGTGACTATGGTGGTCAGCGAGGTGGTGGTAGACGTGACTACGGCAACCAGGGCAACCGGGGTGACTATGGTGGTCAGCGAGGTGGTGGTAGACG
>NW_021705746.1:19996-62650 GCF_003719475.1 Trypanosoma rangeli
CGTGACTACGGCAACCAGGGCAACCGGGGTGACTATGGTGGTCAGCGAGGTGGTGGTAGACGTGACTACGGTGACCAGGGCAACCAGGGTGACTATGGTGGTCAGCGAGGTGGTGGTAGACGCGACTACGGTGACCAGGGCAACCAGGGTGACTATGGTGGTCAGCGAGGTGGTGGTAGACGCGACTACGGTGACCAGGGCGGCCATGAGGAAGGCAATGGTGGCTTTAGTCGTGGGAGGTATGCACGAGGTGGGAACTCAATCCGTGAGGGTCGTATTCAGGATGGGCGTGGCGATAGTGAGATGCCAATTGAGGGCCCATTTGATGAGCAAGCTGCCAGGAAACTCTTTGAGTTGAAGCGACAGTACAAAAATGCCAAGTCTGGAAAGGATAGACGCGATATTCAACGAGAGGCCCGTCGTGCGATTCGTCGTGCACATGTTGATCCCTCGACACAGGATGAAAAGACGGTAACATTGCTTCTCAACTGCGCGGCAACCTTCCGTAGTTATCCTCATTCGGAGGGAATCAAGCAGGCCGTCCAGTGGATGCGCCAGAATATCGATGCGTTGTCTTCACAGAATTTGGCTCTTTTTGCGAATGCACTTGGTGTACTCTCGGTGGTAGATAGTGATATCATCTTGTTGCAGGAAGTGTCTCCAGCTGTGCAGTCTACCTTTACAGAGATGAGCCCTGTGGAGTTGGTGATGATCCTGCAGGCGTTTAAGCGCAATAAGATATTTTCCAATGCTGCATTGCAGGAATCCATGCTACAACGATTGCAATCCTGCGTTTCACAGATGCCTGTGCCACAACTCTCCACACTGGCAGAGGTTTTGGTGAGTGCTCCTCTTCGCAAGAGCAATGAGGCAGCGTGGCGGGAGTTAACCAATGCCGTTTTATTAAAGGCGGTCTCGGGTGTTGACAGGATGCACTCTCGCGAAGTCATCACATTACTAAGGGCTGCCCCACATTTGTGTGTCCCTGAGGAGCCAAGTCTCCAACTGGTACAACGTGCAATAGACACGGTGGGTTTTCATACAGATGAGCAGATTGGAGAGCTACTCGAGGCTGTGGGCGGGTACCGCACTTTGGAAACGCCACCTGAGGAAAATCTCAATCGCAAACTTGATGAATTGGTTGACGTGCTTTGGACGCGCCTACAAAGGGTGGCTCCATATGTCGATGCTGCAAGCACAACATGGATCATGCGTCAGGCTAGTCGCTGTGGCATATACGTGCCACCACCTACCATGGAGGTCATGCTGGCGGCGGTAGCGAAAGACATGTGCTACCACCGCCACACATTTCGCCGGTGTGCGGCGTTAGCTGAGGCTTTGGCTGAGCAAAAGGCCCAAGCCAAAGCGCTGTTGCTGCTGCTTGGTGATTACTGCATTGGTAAACGTCCTACACGCCAGGATCGAGAGGAGGCTGACTCACCCGATGATGAGGAGGCAGCGAGGGAGGTTCGGATGAATATCTACGCCCGCTTTCTTGGAGATTTGACGAGAGCGCGTATAGCACTAGAAAGGGCGCACAGCGCAAACCCTGAAAATGGGGAGCTGGGGGAGAGTGTGTGGTCTATTCTCTCCCAGCGGTTGGAGGAGGGCGTCTTGGAGGCGCCACCACGTGAGGTTTTGAAGTGTGTCCGGGCTATTTGCACCTCGGAGGATTGCCAGTTACGCAACCGCGCGAATGATGAAAAAATCATGACATTGGTGGAGCGCCGCCTCTCCAGGGACCGCGAGAGCTTCACGAAGGAGATCCCGAAAGAGATTTTGGAGGAGTTTCTTGGCGTTCTAAGGGATCAGCCCCGCGCGCAAAAAGTCGTTCTCGCCTGCTCCGTGTGAGAGGCGATGGTGGGAACCACGCAGAGGCTCCCGCTTCCCTCCTTCGAGACGGGGGAAAAAACAACAACGGATTGAATGAACCAGGCAAGCACCTACGTATATGCATGAATGTGCATGCGTGTGCTTGCATGTAGCCAACAAGATTTAAAAAAATGAACAATATATATATATATATATATAACAGCAGATGCGCATTCCGAAAGGTGGGGCCTAAGTCCATTGTAGATGCAGAAAAAAAAAGGTTAGACAATGGAGTGCAGTTCATTGGGCGTAGAGACGATTCACATTAGGAATCAATGGAGGGGCAGCTGAATTGCCTCCCTTGCTTTTTATGCTGCTTAACAAAAGGGTAAAAAAAAAAGATGAAAGAAAAACTGTTTTCTTTGGTCCTTCTCAAATATATATGGTTATGGTGAGAGAAACCAAATCGTGTTGCAGGGGGTGGGGGTGGGTGGATTTTCTCTCCGTTTGGTGGCCTGTACAATAGTGTCCACAAAAGAAGTTTGGATTTTCACTATACTTTTTTCTGAAAAATCAATAAATCTATACACACACAAAAAAGGACACATTTTTTTTTTTTGGTCGCCCCTTGTTTTTGTCTATGGATCTAAATGTCCGGCCTGTGGAGTTTCCGAGACACGGCTGCTCCCCTGCCTTGCCTGAGTGATACCGCAAGGGCCTCTCTCCCCAATGCTGCTATCGATGATTTTATGGACGGCATGGCTGTGGAGGTAAGTGATACTTCAATAGAGGACCCAGTGAGGGTTTTTGATGTGGCAGCTGATGTGGATGGGGCTGTTCGGGAGGTGCAGAATGCGTGGCTTGAGCGCATTGTGGGCCATGAGAAGACGCCTCCTTATCACTTGCGGATTCCTCACCAGGAGGCGTCGGACATGGCAACGGCGCCACCGGAAGCGCGCGATGCTACATTATATGAAGGCGAGCCTTTGTCTTCTGAAGATATGATAGTCGTGAAAAGTTTACTGAAAATGCAGGGGACCAGCAAGGAAGCGAAAACCAATAGTCGTGGGCGGCGGCGATGCCTCAGCACATCCACACCACCCGTGCTGCATGCCTCAACCGTGATGTCGCAGCGAAAGGGACGGCAAAGCCTCAGTGGAGCAAAAACTGCCTGTGACACTGGAATGAAGGCACAAAAGGTAATTAATTGTCCAAGTGACGGGTACACACAAGAGGAGATGAGGTTGCTTGACGGAGACTGCAGTGCTAAACGCACACCAAAGGTGACGAGACATGTTTTTCAGAAGTTACCCTGTGCTTTTGTAGAACGTATGGAAAGACGAGCTGCCCAACGACGGTTAGCTCGTTCGGCTCTGGGCAATTCAAGTTTGCTTGATAGAGCGACCGGTGACGTTTCCACCATGCAAAATATACCGGCGCACGGGGCGACAAAAACACGACCAACTTTGAGGTACGATGCCTTATCGTTTGAGCTCCAGGTTGCCCTGATATCGCTTGAGACAACCCAAAATACTGGCACCGGATTGGAACGTTGCTGCCAATATGAAGCTATTGCTCTTCGGTGGCATTCTGCTCATGTAAAGAAAAAAGTCTGGAGATGCTGGTGTAATAGTCAACGCATTCGGGCCAACAGGTGTGTGAAACATGCGGTCACGTCCCTGACCAAGAACGCTCCTGTTGCATGTGTGCTGTCTCAGGATGACCACGGATCAACTCTCGGATCGGTGCACCACGCAGAGCTTTTGAAGCTTAATTTGGCCAACATACAACTTCTTCGGTGGTACTTTGTCCTTTGGGCTGCATTCTTGGAAACGGCACGTGATGGCGGCATGCCTTTGGGAAAACTTGCAGAGATTCCGTAAATCTGCAGAGACAATACCCGATTAAGACAACCTTTTTCTTTTGTCTCTGTCTTCCTTATCCTTGCTCTTATTATTATTATTATTATTTTGTGATTGTTGGTGGTTCATCGTGAAACGTCTCGTTTATGAAACACCTGTTTTTGTCAGGGCCTGGTGATATGTACTGCATGTGTTTTTGTTTCCATTTTGTTTCTAGCTGCTGCTCACTCAGAGCGTCGCAGGGAAGCCAGCAAAAAGGGAATAGAAAAAAAAACAAAAACAAAGAAGGTGATAGAAATTTGGGGTTCCGTGCGTCTGCAGCGTGTGACCATCGGGTTCAGTTGATTTGTTTATTTTATATTAAATACAAAAACAAAATAGAACCAGAAGTAGTGCTTACACGCAACACCAACTACAACAAAATTAGAAACATAAACCCAACGAATACCAGGGTGGATGCCGGCGGAGCACTCGGGGTATCTTCAGAAGTTGGGTGGGAGATTTTACAAGAAGAAACAGACCCGCTATTTTGAGCTTCGCGGCTCCATCTTGTACTACTGGAAGAGATGTCCCTCAACAGATGAATCGCCTCCAATGGGTAGCATCGACCTCGCCGACACTCAGCTCATTGACAATGCGAAGGACCCTAGATCATGGGCAATTGAGGGGGTAAACCTCCCCAAGACGTACACGCTAATTGCAGACTCTGAGGATCAGAAAAAAGAGTGGATGGAGAAGATGTCAAATGTGAGAGTGAATAATCAAGAACCGCTCAAGCCGACGATTCACAGCAGTGATGAGGATGAGACAGTTACTTTGTATGGCGGCCGAAACCGCGAAGTGTCTTTGGATGACTTTGAGCTGGATGCTACTATTGGAGCTGGTTCCTTCAGTAACGTGTTTGTGGCCAGCGAAAAAAGCACTGGCAAAGTATATGCAATAAAGGAAATGAGGAAAGAGCTCATTCAGCAGCAAAAAATGGTTGGCAATATTGCAGCAGAGAGACATATTCTTCAGACGATTAGTCATCCTTTTATTGTGTCACTCCATTATGCCTTTCAGACGAAGAAGTGCTTGTACCTTGTGCTTGACTTTCTACCTGGCGGAGAGCTATTCTTTCACCTTGCCAAAGAGAAAGTGTTTGACGAGTACCGGGCCAAGTTCTACTGTGGGGAGATAGCTCTGGCAATTGGGTATCTGCACAGTCTGGATATCGTCTTCCGTGATCTTAAGCCGGAGAACATTGTGCTGGACAAGGACGGTCACGCATGCCTTACAGACTTTGGATTGGCAAAAATGAATGTCAGTAGTACAAACAATTTGACCTTCTGTGGCACATCCGAATACATAGCTCCTGAGTTTCTCCTGGGACAACCGCATGGGCGTGCAGTCGATTGGTGGGCGCTGGGTATTCTACTTTACGAGATGATAGAAGGCATTCCACCCTTTTTTAATGAAAATTCCAACGACATGTATGAGGAAATTCTCAAGGGTGACCTCAAGTTTGGTACCGACGATGATAAAGAAAGTGGCCTACCTGTGATTTCGGAACAGGCGAAGGACCTTCTCCACAGACTTTTGGATCGTAACCCCCAGACACGCCTGCAGGATTTGGAGGAGTTTAAAAAGCATCCCTTCTTTGATGATATTGATTGGGAGAAGCTCAGTCAGCGGGAGATTGAGCCACCATTCCGCCCTAGCAGCAACATATTTTGCAACTTTGACGAGGACTTTACGTCGAAAGAACCCCGGGCGCTTTGTCAGGAGGAGGATGGAGGGGAACAGGCCAGCATTGCTGGTTTCTCGTTTGACGGGAAAGTGGGGACCACTTAGACGCCTCATTATTTGTTTTTTTTTTGTGTTTTTTTTTGTTGTTTGTTTTGCAGAAGTGTTTTCCGCAGGATCAGGAGCGTATGCGTATTTGCCTACTGTAACTGGTGGTGGGGACTGGCAGCTATGAGTGAGACGAACTTATTGCGCGAGGAAGTGAAGAGAGAGAAGAAACGGAAAAAAAAAAAGTAAAAGGGGGAGGCCGCGGATGTGACACATACATACATTACACAGCCGCGTTTTCTCTGTCCATGTTGTTGCCTGTGCACGCGGGGTGGCACCTACATACATGAGGGCCTCCTTTTCACTCTTGCCCCCACTATCGGTGGCAGCAGCAGCAGCCAAGCGCGCAGCAAAACAGAGGAAAAAAAAACTGAACCTGAAGTTTTCCCTGATCTGTATTACCTGCAGCTAGATGCGTTTTTGAACCCTTCCCTGCTTTTTTGTCTCCTCTTTTGGTGCATTGAAGGCCATATTCTCCGGTTGCGTACTTTGTCTCTCTTTTTTTTTGTTTTTCCTTTCTTTTCCATTTGTGCGGCTGTGTCTGAGTAGGTAGTTTTACGCCTCCACCCCTTATGAGTTTGGCGTGACGCGCGTCTTGTAGACTGCACTACCCGGAGGGAAAACGCGATGGGACACGGACGGTGAGAGTGATTGGAAGGCCGCCGGCCTAAAAACATCAAAAAAAGTGAACACCGCATTAATGAAGAACGGCAACAACCGCGATGAACACACATACGCAAATGACAATAAAGGTGCATCTTTTGAACCCTGACGTCGCGCGCTTTCAGGAGAAGGCACAGAGGGCAGTGTGTGATGTTGCCTTTCTGCGCCTGCATGCTTATAATAGAAAGCACAGTGTGCTATTTTCCCCTTTTCTCACCTTTACATCTCTTAACTCCACGGTTACTGCTTTGGACTGCTGCTATGTTGCTAATGCGTGTGTGGATTTGCTTTTTGCCCGCCTCCTTTTTTTGTTTCTTTGGCTGCATACTAGTGGACGCCATTGCCATTTCCAACTAGCGTGCATGCATCTCTCTCTCCCTCTGTCTGGTCCGGGTTAAATGCCCCGACTTTTGTGTTAATTGTGGCCGGGTGAGGCGTATCTACACTTGCGTCATCTATATATGCGTATAACATACCTCTGCACACAGCTGCTATCGAATGCATTTTTGCTTCTTGTCGTTGCCTGCGCCTCCGCTTTCTTTTCCGGTGTATTATTATTATGTTGCTTTATTTGTGTGGTTCTCCTTTTCACGGGCAGGATAATATATTGGTAGATATCGCGAGTGGCGGAGAAAAGGAGGTGAAAATAAGAGAGAAACCACACACACAATAATAATATAATAATAATAACACGAAACAAAAATAAAAGCTAGACGCTAACAACAAAAGATATATATATATATATATATATTTGGGATACTCATGAACAGATTTGCCGTGCCACTTTTTATTGCTTGGGTACTTTTAGCGCTTTTTATTGTCCCCTTCAGCGCCTTCTCTGCTCATGCTGAGAAGTCCATGAACATTGCTGGAAGCGTTTCGGTGCCAGAAAAAGTCAGTCAGTACATTGATGTGCAAGTGATAGATGGATCCAATGGGGCCGTCTTTCGCTATCAGCCGTTGGATGCCACGCGCAGTTTTGCTTTCACCGGCCTTCCACTGACGGCCACGGAGGTTCGCCTTTTTCTGCGACTACCAGAACGCAAGTTTCGTCTAGACTCTGCCGCATCTTCCCTCTCGGCCCGCATCCCACATGCCGCTAGCAACGCTGATGTTGCGTGGCTGCACTTGACTGCAGCAGTGGAGGAGGTTAGCAGTGCCGCGCCAAAGGGGCAACTGCAGGGAGGGAGTGTGCTGACTGCCGCCATCACGGTGATAGGATTGGCCATGGTGGCTTTGGGGCGACACCGGCTGCTGTCGCTGCTTCAACTGCCAAGCGTAAAGGTTCCGAAGGCGCGCAAAGTGATTGTGACGTCAGGCAGGTAAATACCGGAATCGAAGAGCAGTCGTTGAGCACCCATTGGCTGCAAACACAATGCAAAACAATGAAAACTAATGAGAAACACATACACACACACATCAATATATATATATATATAATATGTTATGTTTTTCCGCGTTTTATGCCGCCTAAACGTGCTTTACGATTGTTCTACTTTTGTTTATTTAGCTTACTTTGCTGGCGTGTAGGTGGTGGCGGTGCTCATCGTTCCGCCTTGGACACGTTTGGGGCAACACGCCCCAGCGGAAAATCAAAGAATAGAAAAACAAATTACAGGTGAAGACAGACGGGACTGACGTATGAGTAGCGCCAACGTGGCGACCGCAAACAATACTGCGGTAAATGTCGCTCTTTCTGCAACAGTGGTTTACGGCCTGCTGTTATTTACCGGATCCTTTATTTTCTTTATGAGGCGTGGTAGTAGCAGCTTCTGTGGACGCCATGTTGGTATTTCTGTCTGCTTACTTTCATCATTTGCCATCATGCCGACAGTAATGGCTCTGGGCATCACAGGAGCATGGATCTGCACTGCTTACGGGTCTCTTGGAGGGGCGATGGCGTGTCTCATTACGCCCGGGATGATTCTTTTCTTCTTGTTATTTGCGTGGTGTGCCGCGATCTCATCTTACATTGAGGAGAGAGATGGAACGCTTGACCTTGGTCGTTTGCATCACCGCTCAGTATCACCTTGGCAACACGTGCCTAATTGACAACGGAATTTGTGGGAGGCTTCTGTGAGTGCATTGTTTCGGCTCCCGCGTCTGTCAGAGGGCTAGGCGTAGATGCTGTTTCCCTTGGCCTGGAGGAGCGAGGGGTTGAACCTGGTGAAGAGTACATGCAAGGTGAGGGCGTAATGGAGTTGGAGGGGCGGTTTGGCAGAACGAAATAAGAGGCAAATATGGAAGGAAAACTCCAAGCCCACGAGTTTTTGCTACGACCACTACTTGCTGTATAGCGGATTCTCTTGTTATGACTGCTTTGGGGATGTCGGAAAGTTCTTTTTTTTTAGGGGGAGGGGCGGTCCTGGGGGACGTGAAGCCGTTTTAACGGTCCAACGCGCGACAATGTCACTTGTTTTTTCTTTTTTTTGCCGAAGTTTCTCTTCCTTCAATTATCTTATTCTTTTTTTTTTTTTTTTTATTTGTGTTTAGTCTTGCTTTTTCTTCAAGGCCAAATTGTTGTTGGCAACGCGACGAGCTCCGCTAGGACCGCTCTTAGTCATTCTGCGAATGCCAGGGGTACCCAAAGAGGTCCCCAAGAGGACTCCGCAGCTCATTCCTGGCTGTGACACAGACGGCCGCACGTACAAGTGTGCCGAAGACATGTGGGCACATGAACTCCGTGGGGATTTGTACGACTCTGAAACCGGATGGTATGGGAAGTCGTTGCAATATTGGTCAAAAGTGCCGGCAACAGTAAGTGGGGTGTTGGGCGGCATGGAACACATTCACGATGTGGATGTCAAGGAGTCTCGGGCGTTTATCACATCTCTCCCCGACCGTGGCACTGCTCATGCATTGGATTGCGGTGCCGGTATTGGTCGCATCACGAAATGTTTACTCTGCTCCTTGTACACAGTTACCGATGTCTTGGAGCCTGTGCCCAGCATGCTTGAGAAAGCCAAAGAAGAGCTCAAAGGCTATCCGGTGGGAGAATTTTTACTTTTTTCCATGGAGACAGTCCAGCTAAAGCCAAACACGTATGATCTTATAGTTATTCAGTGGACAGCAATTTACCTAACGGACGATGATTTTGTCAAGTTTTTGGCGCACTGTAAAACTGCGCTTACGTCAAAGGGGTATATTTTCTTTAAGGAAAACTGTTCCTTTGATGAACGGTTTGTCGTCGACAAGGAGGACAGTAGTTTGACAAGATCTGATGCGCATTACAAGCGAATCTTCGCCGCAGCGGGAGTAAATGTTGTGAAGGAGGCGATACAGAATGACTGGCCAGAGGAATTATTCAAGGTGAAGATGTACGCACTGCGTTAACCTACAGCTTTGCTCTGTGACTTGCCGTGTCGCCGTATTTTGGCTCTATACAAAGGAAATGCGTTTGTGTGTGTGTGTGTGTGTGTGTCCGCGCGTATTGGGAGTGTGAGCCGATGTTTTTGCTGATACAGCGGCGTCTGTTAATAAGGTGCGGCCAGCTATTTTTACACTGCTACGTGCTCCGTTCCTTGCACCTTAACAAAAAAAAAAAGAGGGAGTTGGAGATGGAGAGCCTTTACGACATAAAAGTACAAAAAAAAAACATGGTTGTTGTGCTGCCTGTAGGTTGATGTTTTTTTTTATTATTATTTGTTCTCTTTCTTTCTATTATTATTATTTTGTGCGTGCCGTTTTCAGGTATTTGCCTTTCAGCTTAGAAGCATGGTAGAGGGATTACCTTTGGTACCGCACGCCAGCACGGGCACACTCCTGCAGGACGCAGTGGATAATATATTGTCGAGTTCCCACGATATTATTAAATCCACGCTGCGTCTCAGTGACAGTGGAGTCGACGACGTTTCCTCTCTTGAGGAGCTTGTCGCCACGCAGCTGCCTCGCAAGACCAGCAGAATGCTCATGCACGGGAGATTTGACACCACCACTGACATTTTTCAAACTTATCTTGAGGATTGTCGCGATGTGCTGCGCATGGTCGACAACGAACGCTGCTTCTTCCGTGAGAAGGCGCTTAAAATGCAAAACGCACTAGAGGAGGAAAGCAACGAGGCAAAGCACTTGCGTTTGCAGCTTATTGAGTCGCAGCGGGAACTTCGTAAGGCTCAGCGGAGTGCCATAGCTGCTAAAAAAAGGGAGCATGAGATGGCGGAGTCCTTGGCTGCCGCCACGGAGGAGCAGATGCGCCTGCGCCGGCTTGTGCGTGCCATGCCGAGATTAAAGGAAGAACTTCTTCTTTTGGTTCCGGATCGGCGGTTTGAGGAGGCCTTTCGCGACAAGATGTGTTCGATCAAGTACAAGCGTTGCTACCATCGAGCACGCGAGTTGTACGAACAACGATCAGAGCGTGTGGAGAGGAATCAAATGGCAATGGAAGATAGCTTTGTGGAGGGGCTGACGTTGGGGGATTTAGCAACCAGCCTCGGCAGCACCCAGTTTGGCGGATCTTTCACGCTCACGAGCATCTCATCGTTTCCCAGGGCCTCTAACAGTTTGTCGTCACAGCCGTTGCTTGACAGCGGAGTGAAGGATCTTGTGCAGCTTCCGTTTCAGCTGCCCTTTTCCCATGTCACGGAAAAGGACGGTTACATTAAGAAACAGGTTCAAAGATCAGTGTACAAGGTACCACTACAAAAGTTTCGTGAGGGAATTGTTCGGTTGAGCCTTTTGATCAAGCGAACGCAGGACGTTGGGCTTCGTAATTTGTACGGTGTGATGCTCGAGTCTTTTCGGGCCGGTGCCTCTGCATCGCCGTCCTTCCTCGCCGACCCCAGAAAGCCCTTTGAAGCGGCAATTACGAAATTACAGGCCTCGCATCTTCAGTTGTTGTACAAACTTTTGGAGCTGGCAGATTCCTCTGTGCTTATGTTGCTGAAAAATGAGGCTGAGAATAACAAAAGACCTCCTGTTTCTACACGCGACGTTGGATGTTGTGTGTACCTCACTGCTCCTATGGACTTGCAGATTGCTAGCCTTGAGCCGAAATTTGATATGCGGAGTCGCAGGTCTGCATCGGATATGGCAGAATTCGTTCTCACCAATTCCCACGTGAATGCAAACTACAAGGAGATGCGTAAAAAGGCCGAAACAACATTACAACAGTTGTTGGCTTTGCACGGTGCCTTGCAGCGGACTCTACAGACTGTGCAATCGCATTGCCACTTGGATGAAGAGAAATCGAACGATTTGTTTGAGGAACTTTTCCTTACGGAAACCGATGCCGCTTTGGAGGATCCACGATATGAGACAAAAATAGCTGGGGCTGTTGAGGCAGATTTGAAGCAGAGTGCTCAGCTTGCTGACTCTTTGTTGCGGGCCACGAAACACGTATCAGCCCCACAAAAAGAGGAGAATAAATCCCCTGAAACTACGGGGGCGACTCTGAGAAAGCGGCAGCTGGAACATAAAGAAATCTCCCGGTCACTTTCTCTTCCCCAAGGCGGCAGCGTTGTGTCTCGAAAGTCAATAGGCTTGTTAACTGCGAAGCGCTCCGCCTCCTCCAAGAAAGGGCCGAGTTCCCCTCAAAGTGTTGGGGGCACCGAGGATTCAGGCATCCTTGTCGTGACACGGAGCACCGTGGTGGAAGCGATGAAGGAGATACCAAAGGCGCAGCCCAACGCTATTATGGGTGGTTCTGGGAACCCGAACTCCGATGGTCGCCCGAAACGAACTTCTACACTTTCCTTCTCTAAAGCAAAATTCTCCACTGCACCCGGCCAGCTGTCGGGTTCCCAGAAGTTGGTGCCACACGCCCTTTCCCAGGTACATCTCCCGCCGTTAGAGCCATCGCGGGTGAGCAGCAGTGACACCGTACGACGACCAGAGACCACCAGATAGCGACGTAACTGAGGTTGGTGGTGTACGCCGGGGGCGTTCAGCTTTCCCCTCCCATTGTGTCGGTAAGTGGGCAAGAAACGTAGCCTGCAGAATGCTGATTCTATGCAATCAAGGCAATAAAATGAAAAGTAATAATAATAATAATAATAATAATGTAACCTCACTTCCTGAGTTTATAGCCTTTGTCACCGAGAGACCACATTTGACATTGAAAGTCTCGTATGTCATTTGTGGTGTTTTTGATTTGTTTATTTGGGCCTTTTTCTTCTTTGTATGCATTTGTTTTCTTTCCCTCACGTTTTTTTTTTTTTTCACTTGTAACTTGTTGGACCAGATAACTTCACTAACGCCAAAGTCAATGCTTCAACTGGGAAGGGAGGGGGAGAGGAGGGGAGAGGAGAAGTATGTACTTCAATAATCAACAGGATATATGAAAAGCCAGGCACGCACGCACATTCACAGGCACGTGTCTGTGAACGGAGTGAAGAGCGTCTAGAAACAATGAATGTTATATACATGCCTGTACGCCTAACTGTGTTTGCAGTCATTATATGTAGTGCCTTTTTTGTTGTTGTTTTTATTCTCCTGAGAAATGTGAAAGGAAATCACAACTTTTTTTCCGCCCGTTTCATTCATCCTTTACCCCTCTCATGTGTCACACTTTTTTTTTTTGTTTTCATGCAAACAGTGCTTTATTATTATTATTGCCTTTTGACGTCCAGCGCTGTTTTGTTTTGGGCTGGCTTTCCTGAACTGATTCTTGTTTTTGTTTTTACCTTGTGAATATTTCAATGTTTATTTGCATATATGACTCTGCAGTTTGTTGCGTTGTTGCGCTTACCTTGTTGTTGCAATTATGCATCTTGGTTGCGTTACGATTCTCACGACACGTACGCCGTGTCGGGGATAATTGTGACTGATGTGTCCACCCCATTTTCTTTAGCTCCTGTCTTCTGCGCACTGTGGCGATGGCCGTCGTGAAATCCCACATTTTTTTTTATTATTTTTTATTATTTTTTTGGGCGTTGTTTTTGCGCTCCACCACCGGCGTGTGCGTGTCTTTTCATGTACACACGGGCGTACTTGTGCAATGGCGGGGGATGCAACGCAGCGCGAGTTAAGGCGACAACGAACAAAGGTAACAGCAGCACCAGCAACAAAGGGGAGGTTTGAATCACAAAGCGACAGCAACAAAGTAAGTGACTTCAAATGGCCGCACTTGTAGAGGCTGAGCGGATGGAAAGGGTGAAGGCCCTTTCAGAGGCGCAGCAGCGAGTCAATATGCTGAGGGATACAGTGAGAGTGATGGCGAACCGTCAGGTGATGCTTATGGGCAACAAGCGACGCTTTGATATCTCCACAAAGGAGCTGACACGTCTTTCCGCGGATCACTGCGTGTACGAAAGCATTGGCCGCGTGTTTCTACGCACGCCTGTGAACGCCCTCATAGAGAAGCAGACGGCGCAGGCTG
This sequence comes from Trypanosoma rangeli, assembly GCF_003719475.1. Taxonomy (NCBI): domain Eukaryota; phylum Euglenozoa; class Kinetoplastea; order Trypanosomatida; family Trypanosomatidae; genus Trypanosoma; species Trypanosoma rangeli. The sequence goes on from NW_021705746.1 coordinate 33,482, forward strand.
AGAGCTGTGAGGCGGAGGAAAGACGCCTCTCGAGCGAGAAGCGCCGCGTGACAGAGCAGCTGCAGAAGGATGAGGCTCAGCTGCGCGAGGCGGCTGAGGCGTACATGGCAGAGATGAACTCAAGACAACGCCAACAGCAACAGCAGTAGCGTTGGCACTTCTTTCAGTAGGATGAAGGGAAAACAAACAACGAAAAGGAGTGGGGGAAAAAAAGGGGGAAAAAGAAAGAATGAAAAGAGGAAGGCAGAATACACACACGCACACACAAAAAAACAACAACGATAAAATAAGTGCTTTGCCATCTAAACGGACTAAGACCGAGTGGTTTCTCTTGGTTGTGTCATGCAGTTACAACACCTATTGTCTTTTGCATCATCTCTTGTTTTTGGCTTTTCACGACTTTTCTCCCGTTACCCCCCCCCCCCCCCCCCTGCCGTTATGTCCGTAAATCCGCCTTTTTTTGTATTTTTCTGCGGGGTGTAGGGGGACGGACCCGGCGAGGGTACGCACACACAGTGGCACTGAGAGAGTGGAAGAAACAAAAACAACAACAACAACTCTGGCGTAGAAGTTTATGATGATGCTGCATTGCACTCGGCTTCTTGCCAAGAAACGGGTACCACCTCTGGGCTACAGTCGTAGAGACTTTTCAAAGAAGTTGCATTCACCGCGGGCGTCAAAACCGTGGCGCGATCGGCACGTTGTATCTAGCGGGCAGATTGAGGTCTCGACAAATACCGAGCATGATACACATGCGGATCTCTCACCACGTCCTCCTCTTGGCATTTATGACGCAAGGATCAGTTCTGTCGAGGACACCACAATGGCAGCTACCCCGCATGCGGTGCTGCCAGAAGCTTCGGATGATACAACTACTCTTCATAGCATGCTACGTGTCAATCATGAAAGAAATTCGAGTATTGCAGCGACATCATCTTCAGCAGGTTCGCTAGCGACGATTCCATTCGGGAAAGGCCTAGAGCTGAAGGTCGATAACGTGAAGAATTACGACGAAGGTCCGATTCCCCTGCACCTGCAGCAGTTCCGTCGGTCTCGACGTGAGGTGGCGGAGTCTATTCTTCTTCCTCGTCACATCAACCGTCTGTTCCACAAAATTATGGGTTGGACGGAAGACGCTGTGGAAGTGGAGTCGGAGTTGGCGACAGTTGGCACCGGCACCGACGGCACCGCGAAAGCGGATCAACTACAACCACAGAGGAAGAAGGACGCGCCGCTTTTGCGTAAAAAGTATGCAGAACTTACCGATAAAATGAAATACGGTGTGCTTCTGGAGAGTTACGAAAAGGACAAATTTGCTATTGAGCACCAATTAGAGATTGCTGGTGAACGGTTTGAGCGGAAATTCCTTGAATGGGAGGGAATGCACGTGCTGGACCAGGATTCCGCGGTTGCCATGCAAGGAGTGCTGGAGAACAAGAGCTCCATCGTCATGGATCTACCATCCTCCTTTCACATACCCGTCGTAAACCGCGATTGCTGCAAAGGCTGTGGGGCACTCTTGCAGGACAAGGACGAGAATGCATTCGGGTATGTGCGTCGAGGGGATGTTGAAAGGTATATCATGGACCGACAAGCCAAAATGAAGGCTCGAGCAGAGTACGCGGATCGGATGTCAGAGCTGCAGGCTCACTGGAAAAAGCATGGTCGCTGCGTCGGGGAAGAGTGGCTGGACTTTATGACACAGGAGGAATTTGATGCCTTTTACAAGGATCAAAGCAAACCCTTTGTTTGCCATCGCTGTCACGCGTTGGAGAACCTCGGCGTCGAGGGTCGGCGTCGGATTTGGTCGGCCCCAGATTTCACAGAGAAGTTGCGGGCCCTGCGGGAAAGGAAGTGTGTGGTGGTGCTCGTTGTCGACATCACTGACTTTCCTGGATCAATGGTGTATGACCTTCCAGGTCTTATTTCGATGAACAACGAGGTTATTATTGCCGTAAATAAAATGGATTGCATTCGGAATCGCTCCTTTAACTATACGAACAAAGATAGGGCAATTGCCGCTCGACTAGTAACGGAACGGTATGTACGTCGATGGGTAACGAGCATAGCTATACAGTTTGGTCTGCCGCGCCATCAGATAAAAGATGTTATTCCCATCTCTGCGAAACGCGGGTGGAATGTTGAGGCACTTATTGCAGCCGTGGAAGAGGCGTCAAATCTGAATCTGACGCGTCCGATAAAGCCCATGCCAACCTATTTTGTGGGTGTAGCGAATGTTGGTAAGTCTTCTGTCATCAATGCCATCGCCCACAAGTTGTACATCCCAGTTCCACCGCACCCGGAAAGTCGTAAAGTTTACTACACAAAAAAAGCCAAAGATGGAACGGAAGCAGTTTTTTGGCGCTGGTATACCCCCCCTAATGTGAATCAGGCGGAGATGCTTGACATTCCATCACGCCATGACAAAAAGGCATCAAAGCTACTGACTGTGTCTTCCCTTCCAGGAACGACGGTGGAGGCAAATGCAGTCCGTATTTCGTTAACGAAAGGCGCACCAGGTGACACAGCGTACCTCTTTGATACACCCGGACTTCTTCCTCACTGGCATCATTCTTCCCCTCTGACTTTGCTGCAGATGCGCCGCACACTCATTCGAAAGTATCGAAATCCACACTGTTTTATACTGATGCCTGGAAACACTCTGTTTTTTGGTGGTTTGGCAGCCATCGATGTGGTTAAGGGGACATCGCGTGGGATGCTGTTTATGGTGTACACCTCTCAGAAGGTTCGCAGCGCGATTATAAATACTGAGCGCTCTGATGAATTTTGGCAAGACCAACTTGGAAAGGCGTTGGATCCGCCTGGTTCGTTAGAACAACTTGGTGATCTTCGGTTAACAGAATCTAAAAGTTACCTTTTTGAGTGCTACCCTCGACACCGTCGCCGTCCGAAGGCAGACGTATACGTTTGTGGTATTGGATGGACTTCTTTCTGTGTGAATGAGGCATGCGACGTAGTGCTTCGTGTGCGGACACTGCCTGGTGTTATCCATGGCGTGCGAGAGCCGCTACGCTACAAGGACCTATTGGCGTTTCGTGGTTGGCCCAAGTTGAAGCGTCGCTTCACCACTGCTGGTCTCCCTAACGAGGAGGGAGAATGGGAGCACTCCATCGCCACTGTCGTTCGCCTCACAGCGGGCGGATCCGATGGTCAGGCAGATGCGACGGACGCCAGAGAGGGCGGAGAGGCACCGGTAGCGAAATTGGTACGCAAAGCGATGCTTCCGCGACACGCTTCTGCGTCATCGACGGCTTTTGACGCCGTGTTGGCGGATCTCACCTTGGGTGGGAGTTTCGCACTTACGAACGGGGCGGACTCAGAGAAGTAAAAGGGGACTTAAAAGCTGAAGTTTTATCTCCTTCTTTCCTGAGGTGGTGTTACCTGTTGGGGCAGCATTTGATTATCGTTGAGTGCCTGTTTCCTTTTCTGGTAACCTTCTTTTTTGCTTTGTCACTCCCGTAGTCGCACACATTCACCCATTGCCAGCATGAATCTACTCATTTTTTTCCTCCCCATTTCCATTTCGAGGCACTGTGGCATTGACTATTTGCGATCAAATAAGTCTTCAGTTTTTTTTTTTTTTTTTGTACAAACACACCACCTACCGATAAAGAAATATGACATTCGAAGCTCTCGCCGGAAAGGTTGGGACTTCCATTTGCATGCTTTGCGTCTGCATCGCATTTGTGTTCGTATGTGTGGGGACGCCAGCGGCGCAGTTCAGAGGAATGATATATTTGGAAGGAACCAAACGTGCCGAAGCTCTCCTGCGTAGCACTCTGGGGCATGACGAAGCAATGCTGCATCGACGGCTACGATTTGCGCCCTGGCGACTTTGTCTGTCCTACCAGTGCCTCCCGCTTACAACAGGTATTTCAGATCCGTGAAGCCTTTGCCATCATCTCAATTTGTGTGTCACTTGTGTCTCTCATTACAGTTTAAATGAATTTTGACGGCTCTTCGTCACAAGTCTCGATGATGATTTTTGCCATTATTGGCTTTGTAACTGTACTGATTCCGTGGACATGCATGGCCGCTGTGCACAACAGGAAAGTGTGCGGATTCGGTTTCCGCACCGGTTGGAAGAATCAATGGAAGTACGGTGCTGCCTTTCGCTTGTATGTCGCTGGCTGGTGTATTTTGGTAATTGGTACGGTGTGCCTGTTTGTGATGTGATCGATGCGGGCGCGTTGATCCGGACTTGTTTCTGTGCTCAAATGCGCGTGGACAACACGCAGCAGCGGGGACTTGTATGACATACCAAGGAAAACGATATTTGTTTTATTTTTGATCCACCCAAGTATGATTTTTACAAAAATCACTCAATTCATACTTTTTTGTTTTGTGCTTCTCCTTTCTCTTACTTTTCTCGGCTATTTCATCGTTGCCTGTTGCTCATGGAAGATTGAGCATTGCGCAAATGAAGATAATTTCGATGGCTGCCATTATTATTGTTATTATTATTATTTCTAGTGATGCGAGCGACGCCACATAATGCCAATACACATATTGGCACCTGCGTCACCTCCGAAGTGTGCACGCTCCGCTTGTAGCAACTGCTTAGCGCTGCACCTGCTCATGGCTCGGCGTGGTTCGGTGGTCATCGGACCTGCAGAGGAGTGACGCCCCGCGGAAACGGGAAAAGGCAGCAAGAACAAATCAAAGAGAACATTGAAAGAGGGGTGAAATAAAAAAAAAAAGAATGTGAGTCGCGGGGTTGCCTTGCTGTTTTCAGCTGGTTGCTTTCGCCAATGTTGGCGTGTCTTATTTCTCTCTCTTTTTTTTTTTTGGCATACGTATTTACTTCTTTTACTTTAAAAAATTTTGACACTTACTTCTGGCCATTTTGCGTCTTATTCTCTTTGGACAAAGACGTAAGGTGCACGTTGCGGCAATTGCACGGAAACGCCTCCTATCAGGCGGGAGGGAAGAGAGAAGACGCGCAGAGAACAATGATGCCCACCGAAAGCTAAATTACCCACAAAAACAACAAAACTGTTGTCTCGGTGACAGAGACAAACGCACCAACAAAAAGAGCAACAACTAAACCGCGTCGGTGATGCCTTTACGCACGGGGTGGGATTGGGATCGTTGACGATGCCCTCGCTTCTCCCACGCATTTCTTTTGGTGGCTTGGGACGCGTTGGTTTGTGTCTCCTTGAAACAGTGCAAGCCCCATTTGGGTCTCCTCCTTGTTTTTTGTTTGTTTTTGTGTTGCACGGTTTTTTTTTGTTATTTTTATTTTACCGCTTGTTTTCTTCTGCAGGGGTGTTGCTGACGCCTGCTCTCCCTTTTTTCCCTATTCCCCTTGCGGACATATATGCGCTTTCGCTTGCCTTTTTGATGTGCGGGTGGAAAAGGCAAACTGGTATTATTATTATTTTACCGTATCGTCTGCGTGTGGTGGTGAAGAGGCCCGCGGCCTGAGAGAGCTGTTACGAATCACATTTCCTCCTCAGTTTGACCATACGTAATGGGAAAGTGTGTCTGGTTGCGCTCGACATTTCTATTTGTTGTTGGGAACACCATTGCCGCTGCCGCCGTTGTTTTTTTTTTACAGCAAGGGAAGCACAGTGAAGCAGCGCCGGAAGGCGGTGGAGGGACTGTGCACGTGCACCCACACACGCACACTGAAGTAGCGGTACTCAAAGAGAACAGGAATAAGTGGACATCAAAAATAGGAGGTCTATCCATGCACTCGAGTAGAAGAAAAAAAAAAACTGAAGGTGAAAACCGAACAAAAAGAAAATGTGCATGGGGGTGATGAAGAGGAAATGGTTTATAGCGTTTGCATGCGTGTATATACGTATACAAAAAAACAGGGCTTGCATGTCGTTCCACATGGCGCGTATTTCTGACTTTTTTTTTTTTCTATTGTTCGTTTGTTTTTTTTATTTACCCCGTGGTTTTTATTTCTCTTTTTTTTTTTTTTATAATTACTTCTCGGTTTACTTGAAGGTATGTTTTTAAAATTATTATTATTTTTTGCAAAAGTAGGATAATCACTGGTGGAAACCACCCCTCCAAGATGGGTACCAATTCAGCGGGGCGAAGGCAAAATGGGAGGGAGGGGGGGGGCAACGGGCCGCCACGTGCGGCAGTTCGTCTTTCGCCGTCACCCGTCTTTACTCTCCTTGTGCTTCCATCCCCCACTTTCATCTTTTTCATGCCCTTCGTGGCTGTGTGTCATGTGGGTATATTGCTTCTTGTTGTTGTCTCCTCTCTCTTCACCGTCTCCCATACCCACGGCAGGAGCATTAAAACTATCAAAGCATACGACAGTAGCAAACTGCAGCAGTAGACAGAAGGGAAACTTTCTTCAGTATTGTCAAGGGAACCGGAATGGAACTAAAAAGAGAACTTGCTGTTTGAGGGATGGCCAAGAAGAAGGGATTCTTTGTCTGTGAGTATAGCAAGCGCATTAGGGCAACGGTGGTGCTTGTTGCTTGCATGCTAAGCGTTGTTTTTGTTTCTATTGGTACCCCGCTCGCTGTACTCAAACAAAAGAAAGAGTCAGATGCTTGCTAGACTTTTTGGGGCACGCGGAAGTGCAACACTCCTAATTGCGACTGGTGTGTCAACTTTGACACTTGCACTGCCATGTGCCAGAGATTCAACCTTGCCGAAGCGTTCAGCGCTGTTGCCATGTTCTTCACAGTATTGTCCGATATTGCTCGCTGGTATTGCATCAGTGGGTCTAATGCAAAGTGGTGGCCCGTGCTTTGCTTGCCGTAGTTAGCATCACTTCGAGCCTCGTGATGTGGAGCGTGGTGTCTGCTGTGCACTACTCTTCGTACTGTGACAGTGACATCTACACCCATAAGTATACAAAATACGTCCCTGGCTTTGCCCTCCTCCTGACAGGCTTCGCCGTGGAGTTCTGCGGTCTCGTGTGCTTCTTTGTGCTCAAGTAGAAACGAATATATATATAACTGGAGACAAAGTAAGACGAAGGGGTAGAGAATGATATATTATGATGCGTATGTATGCATTTTGTACTATTTTTTCTTTGCGTGGGGGGAATGTGGACCGCTTGCCGTCTCACGCACAAAAATGCAGGCACTGAGTAGCGATGTGTCGTTTCGCATGTATACACTTGTGCGAGACTGCTCAGCGAGTAAAGCACGTTTACGAAGTTTATACTTTTTTGTTTCTTTCTTTTTTGAAGTTGTTGTATCGTGTTGTGTGGCTGTGTGTGTGTGTGTGTATACGTAATGAGGGGAGGTGACGGTGGAATGTTATTTTTTTTTTTGTGTATTCACTGCTAAATTCCAAAGGCCGTGTTTTCTTTTTGTTTGCCGTTTTTTTTTTTTTTTTGGGGGGGGGTTTCCACCGTCATTTTTTTCTCTCCCTGAATGGCAGAGGCACACGTGCCTATTTGGATTGAGTTGGGTGAGGGGCAAGTTTTGGGCGGTGCGCCTGAGATCTAAGATGCCTGAAAAAAATGACAATAAGGTAGTGCTGATCACGGGGGGCGCTGGCTTTCTCGGCAGTCATGCTGTTGACCGAGCAATGCGTGAGAGTTACACTGTCGTTGTTGTAGATAATTTGTACACTGGCACGGAGCAGAACACTGCTCACCATCTTGGAAAAGTGAATTTCCACTTTGTGAAGCACGACGTGCGTTATCCGTACCCGGAGGAAGTTTTACGGCATAAGTATGTCTACATCTTTCACCTGGCTAGCCCAGCGTCTCCAGTGCACTATCAGGCCGACCCAATTGGGACAACGCTTACATGTGTTAACGGGACGTATCACTCACTGCTTCTTGCAGAGCGAGATGCATGCCCAATACTTATTGCCTCCACCTCAGAGGTGTACGGCGACCCACTGCAGAACCCACAGACAGAGGAATATTGGGGTAATGTGAAGTGCAATGGAGTACGAAGCTGCTACGATGAGGGGAAACGGTGTGCCGAATCATTATGTTTTGACTTCCACAGGAAGCATGGAGTCAAAATTCGTGTGGCGCGTATTTTTAACACATACGGTCCTCGTATGTGCTTTAACGACGGCCGGATCATTAGTAACTTTCTTATTCAGGCCCTTAGGGGTGAAGATATTACGGTGCATGGGACAGGCGAGCACACCCGCTCGTTTCAGTACTGTGATGACCTTGTGGAGGGACTTTTTTCGCCTTATTCAACACCCAACCGAGATTGGCCCTGTGAATTTGGGTAATCCAGACGAGTACACAGTGCTGGATGTGGCAAAGAAGGTTCGGGATCTAGTGCCTGGAACACAGTCAAACATTGTCTTTTTCCCCCCCTCTGTAGACGACCCAAAGCAACGACGCCCAGACATCAGCAAGGCGAAGCGTGTGCTGAACTGGGAGCCCATCGTGCCGCTTTCTGAGGGGTTGAAGCGCACTGCAGAAGATTTTGCGGCGCGTGCGCGTCGTGGAGAGTAATACATATGCGCATATACGTACTTTGTCGTGGGAAGTAGGATAGTTTATTGGTAATAGTATGGTTTACGATTACCTCAGAAAGTCAGGTGGAGGTGTTATCACAAAGAAAAAAAACAAGTCACAACCAAAAGGAAGGCAAAAGCTAATAAATAAATACAAAGCGATTAGTAGATAAAAGGTAATGAATAAAATCGAGATATTTTAGTGTAATTAATGAGAGGTGAGGGTCAGAATAAGGAATACAATTAAAGGGGCCGAAAATAAATATCCTCTTGTGTTATGGCTTTTCTGATTGGGACTATTATTGGCTATATGTATATACACATATATGTGCATACATCGTGCATTACCACTGTGCAAAGGGTTGGAGTGCCGCATTCTCTGTGTGTGTTTATGAGAGTTGGTATGCGTGAGTGTTTTTTTTTGTGTATTATTATTATTATTATTATTATTATTATTAATAATAATAATTTATGTGGCTCGTTTTGTGTCTATGTACAATGTGGGAAATGCCATGGGATTCTCTATTTCTCTTTCTATGTTGGCTGTTTTTTCTTCCACACCCTTTTTTTTTCTTGTTTTAAGCACGACTTCACATCTTTGGTACCCTCTTTTACAAACGCAGTGCACAATCATGTCTCTCCCTGTGAAGATGTATGTGCAGTGTAATCCATTGCTTGATGTTTTGGCAGTGGTACCAGAGGAGTTCATGGTGAAGTATGGGGTGGTACACGGTTCTGCCTCGCTTTTGGCCAAGGAACAAGCTGAAATTTTTGCCGATCTTGAAAAAATTCCGCAAGTAAAGCACATACCAGGCGGCTCCGGACTGAATACAGCTCGAGTTGTACAGTGGATGCTGCAGGCTCCGAAAGGGTCCATAGTTTCATATGTGGGCTGTATTGCAGATGATCGCTACGGCAAAATTCTCAGGGAGGCTGCGGAAAAGGACGGTGTCAACATGCTGGTCGAGTATACGACAAAGCAACCAACGGGCAGCTGTGCTGTCTGCATTACAGCAAAAGAACGTTCACTTGTGGCAAACCTTGCCGCTGCAAATTGCCTTTCTGCCCAACATGTTTATTCTCCAGCGGTACAGAAATGCCGTGCAGAGGCCAAGTTATTCTACTTGACCGGTTTTACCCTCACCATTGATACAGCCTATGTTCTACACGTGGCAAAGCAGGCACGTGAAGTGGGTGGAACATTTATGATGAATTTTTCTGCATCATTCATTATTCAGTTTTTTGGGGAGCAGCTCAACCAGGTCTTACCTTATGTGGATGTCTTATTTGGCAACGAGTTGGAGGCGAGGGCGCTCTCCGTAGCGAATGGATGGGGCTTGGAGGATGTGGGAGAGATTGCGAAGCGAGCAGCAAAGGAGCTCCCGTACTCTGGCACTAAAGGCCGTCTTGTTGTCTTTACACATGGAGCGAACCCCACTGTCTGTGTTGCGAACGACGATGTGACCGTGGTGCCTGTGGAGCCCCTTGCTGAAGAAAAGATTGTTGACTTCAACGCTGCCGGAGACGCCTTTGTGGGTGGGTTCTTGTCTGGCTACAGTCTTGGGAGGGACCTGAGACGTTGCTGTATTCTTGGCCACTACGCGGCAGGGGTGGTGATTCAGCATGACGGCTGCACATACCCCGAGAAGCCAAGCCTTACTCCATGAGAATGTGGGAGGAAAAAGGGAGGGATCATACTGGATTTCCCCTCCCCCATTCCCTACATCTGCCTGTTTTGGCCGCAGGGTGGATCTGCGGACGCACACGGAGGCTGTGGGAGCGCGTGAAGGTGAGATTTAACGAAGAAATAAAGAAATAACTATGAAGAAATCAGTTGAGGTAAAAACTTTATAAATTTTCTTCTATACGTATTTTTTTACAAATATTAGCTGGGCTCATTTTTTTGCCTTTCATCTTTCCTGCGTCCTTGCTTGCGTATTGGAGGCCCCGGAGTGCAACAAAAGAGTGTTGTAATACTTGACGTCTTGCTTCTGAGGAAATATGTATCAAGAGTGCGCCTTCACGGGAGACAACGCTTGCATCCCTCCAATTAACCATAAAATTTTCCATGTCGGGGGGCTGGAATAAGCGAGGGGATATTAAGAGAAAAAGAAATAAGTGGAAGGAGCGGACAAAATAAGGACAAAAAAAAAGGAGGCATGACTTCTACTCAATCATTGTGGTATGCAGTGTACAGACAGCGCGATAGCTTGTTTGCATTTGTGTGTGTGTGTGGTTTGACTTCATGCATCCTCTGTATTATCAATGTAGAGGGTCATTCACTCCATGCTTGACATGCATCTTTGGTTTTTTTCACCTTTTTTTTCTTTTTTTTTTTTTGCGAGGCCGTGTGAAGTATGTGGCTCCTCGGGGTGTTACCGTCATGGCTTTGGTGGATTTCCATCGTAACACCTTGCCTGTCCGGGTAAAGCGGGTGACAAGACTTGGTGGCTGCGTGCGTGTTTTTTCTCTGAGTGATATAAGCTTCTTGGAGTGCGCATCCCAAAATTTGACAATGTGTCTCCATCAAAATTAGGAACAAAAAAAAAACGCTTGAACCGTATGTTCAAGGCTCATTGGACGTTTCCAAGTGGGTGAGATACGCACAGAGGTTACGTGTCTTGTTAGTAAGTGCCCAAAAGTTGGTGGATGCCTTGTAGTCCCGTATTTTGAGGATTATTTTCCTTGACTGATTTTTTTTTCTTCTATCATCTCCACAATGGGGCAATGAACTATTACTTGATCTGTTTTCCGAGGCCAGCTCGATGCGAGCCACGCCGCATGGCGTTAATGCTGATGGCGCCTTTTGCTGGCCCGCATCCAGGGTAAGGGCTTCATCCTATGAATCATCCACTCTGAGTGGATAAGGCAGTGCCACACTGCCGGAGCCTCCAACGTTTTGCTTAGAATCCACTCACTACTCTTTAACTCGAGAGAATAGTTGCCCACAGCCAGTTACTATGCGTTCAGACGGGAAACGTACTCATTCAGCTCCTTATCAACAGAGTCAGTGGAAAAGACAACAAAAACAAGAATCATCATATCGACAGGAGTGTGGATTTATCTCCTTCTTTTTATCAACCTCTTTCATTGGACCAGGTCTCCTCAGGACATTTTTTGAGGGGTTTGGGTAGTGTGCCCGCATTGTATTTACGACTTTTACATCTCAATGATCCTGCTTTCGAATTAGCTAGGGTTGGGAGGCGACTGCCAAAGCGGCGGGCTTTGTATTAGATAATAACGGGAGACTCTCTCAAGGGCCTTTTTCCAAAGGCGGGCATCATAACTCAGGCACTGGTGATAGTTTTGTGGTGAGCCTTTCCCATTCTCCCAAAGAAAATGATCATAATTGCAAACATGAAATTACTTTGGGTCAGCGTCGTATGCTTTTGGAAATAATTGAATTCATTGAGGGGTTGCCCCATGCACCGCGTACGTTGGACTTGAAATAAGCAAAGGGTATATTTGACTATGCTCTATGGGCCTCGACTTGCGCCGCAACCGTATTCAGAGTTGATTGATGAAGTCGAATTGCGGGTCTTGCGGCGTCGTTGAGAAAAAGGAGCGGGAAACATTGAATTTATGGCATTGCGCACCCGTGAGGTGTGCAAAGTTCTTTTCAAAGGTGCTGTTCTCTCGTTGCCACGTGAGATAAAAGTATTTTATTTTATTTTTTCTTTACGGAGGCGTATATATGAATCACTTTGGATTATTGTTTATTGTCTTTTTTTTTTTGGTGTTTTCGTCTTCTTGCATGGCCCCCACTAAAGTGGGGGCCATGACGGGGAAGGAGGAAAAAGGGAAGATAAGGGGATGGGAAGGGGCACTTTTACCTTGTTACTGTGATTATTATTGCCTCTCTGTCACCACTCAGTTGGTTGCACTCGTTTCTCCACTTTTATTTTCCCTCTTCCTTTTCCGCACTCACAAGGTCACAAAGAGCAGCGGGAAAAAAATGAATGGTATTTACGTTTTTAATGGCAGGAGCCGTCCGACGCACCTCTCACTCTCCCGCGACCACCAACCTTCTACAAATGCGATTCTGGCTGAGGCCAGGAAAAAGCGTGAGCGACGCGAGAAGAATAGGGTGCAGCATGCTGCTGCGCTGTGTTTGCAGCGTAACGCTCGAGTATGGTTGAGCCGAATGGCACTTGCTGATCTTGCAAGAAATTTGTTTTATTCCATTCATGATGAATACCAGGAAACAATGGAAAGATCATTGGGAAACTACTGCTGGGACTTCAATTTCTTCTGTCGTGGTCAGCGCCGTGGGGTTGATGACACTCATTGTTTCTAGAGGATGTGCATACAGACCATTTTGAAGCAGTTGGTGCTCAGTATTCATAAAGACACTCTTACGGAGGAGTTGAGTGGATGTCGATATGGGCTTGACCTGCTAGTTCGTTTGATACTTGCAGAGTACGCCAGCCCGCCAGATGACAATAACACTCAGTGGAAAGAGGAACACTTATTTATGCTGAATGCTCTTTTTAAAACAGCCAGTCAGTTGGATGATAAGGGAAGGCTTTTAGTTCCGGCGCTACAGCTTGTTATTCAGCACGGCACACTCGCAAACGAGGCCGCTGTGTCGTGGATTCATAACCTGTATGCATCACTCTCCACAGGTGAGATTGCCGTAGTCTTGGAAACCCCGGAAGCTAAGGATATGCTGCTAAACTCTCTCACATCTTCGTCTCAAGATGCGCGATACCTTTTTCCCACCGCATGTGCACTGCATGTACTCCTGGCATCTTCACCTGATGAAACGTGTACTGCAAGGGAGGAGGGCAATAAGGCATTAATAAATGCACTTGTAAACGTTGTGACGAATGAGCTAACAACAATAATTCACCATCATTCGACAACAGCTCTTGGAAAATTGGTGCGGCTTACACCTTTTTTCCTGAAGATAGAAAATGTTCAGGAATGTGAACTACGAAGGAAATGGTTGAGGTGTCTCCTACAATTGACAATTCAGGCAAGCAAAGGTGACGAACTGCTGAAAACGACGCTGGCGGATCTTCTTCATCCACACATTGAGAGTTCTACGCATGCGAATCAGTACATGCAGTTGACGACGTACTTGTTTACTCCAGACTGTGGGTTACACCTGTTAAAGGATACTGCTGCCACAGTTGCTGCACTTAATGAATTTACTCTCGAGATAGATTCATCATCTCCTCTCTTACTTGGCGCCTTGTCGGATTTTGATCTTTTATGTAGCATTATTGTGTGGCCCATTTACAATTTTTCGCTGGCGTCTATGGAGCAGCGTATTGAGGTAACTACAATTGTTTCAAAATTGGTGAATTTACCAGAGCTTTTGCAGTGTTTATGGCGCATCTACCAATACGGTCAAAGCAGCACCTTTGGTGCATTAACTGGGAAGAAGAAAGAACTCTTGTTGAAGGAAGTGAGGGCGGGTAACGTGGTTCATCTTCCTTTTGTGAGCGAAGCTCCAGCAGAACTTTTCAGCATGGTGACAGGTGCAATAGGAGGACGTTCTTTTTTCTGGGACCCGTATCCTGCAGTGTCGGTATTGTTTTTTACCTTGCTGAGTTATTTTGTAGACGCCACCGATTTTATGGAGGAGCTTGATAGTTGCACAGTCATGGATCGTGATGACGCTGTAATGCTTGTCTTGGCGTTGAAGGAGATTGTACATAGGTCATACATGCATGGCATTCTCCCGAACTGCAACAGTGAGGCTGTTGCACAGACAGCGTTAACGTTGTTGGCCAAACTGCATGTTATAGATGAAGTACAATCCTTTGTGCCCCATCCCTCTGTGTGGATTACGACAGATTTGACGATTCTTGACACAGTTAAGTCTATTGATGGTGATAAGTGGACGTACGTTAAGTCGGAGTTGGAACTTTTCACGCTTAAAGACACTGCGGGGGATGCGGCACAACTTGTGAATCCAAATTGCGCAGCTCTTTGCCATCCACAATGGGCAGGGAGTACCACTTGGTCCAAGTTACACCGAGTTATTCGGCTCCTTCAAAATGCCCCCTTCACTATCTCTTTTTTTTTGCGTGCCACTCTGTTTTCCAGAGTTGTCCTTGGTCGAGGGGAAAGTTCGTTTTTTGGCTCTCGGCAAGGTCTTTTTGTGCGTCGTGGTCACATTTTTATGGACGCATTTGACCAGATTGCCAACAATCCCGCAACCCCTGAACTGGTTGGCGTTCGCTTTCGAGACAACAACAACAACGTTGAGGAAGGCCACGGTGAGGGAGTGTACCGGGAGTTCCTTGTGAGTTTGTGTAACGAGGCATTTGCAGCTGAGTATGGTATGTTTTGTCAAACCGAAACTGGTGACGTTTACCCCAACCCATTTAGTTATGAGACGACAGGGGACTCACAGCATCTGCGTCGCATCACATTTCTTGGTGCTATGGTGGGTCGCTCACTGCGGGATGGGGTTCTGCTAGACATTCCTTTTGCGCCTCACTTCCGCAACGCCATTCTTGGTCGCAGTAACTCAATCAACAATTTAAAGAGTTTTGACAAGCAACTGTACCGCCATATCATTTCTTTGCGCTCTCTAAGCGATAAAGAAATTGAAGGTTTGTCACTCACCTTTACGTACACGGCAAATGTATTGGGAGAGGTACGTGAGGTGGAGCTGCTGCGTGATGGAAGAAACATTCCAGTCACGCGTCGCAACTGCTTGAATTATATTCACCTTGTTGCATGCTTTAAGTTGAACCATGAGTCAGCTCGCCAAACCAAAGCCTTTCTGGAAGGCCTGAAAATGATCGTGGACCTCAGTTGGTTGAAACTATTTGATAGCAATGAACTCATGAAGCTCTTTGGCGGGGACGCTGAGGGTGCCATTGATGTTGCGGATTGGAGACGGCACACACAATACCACAGTGCAGATGATGAGGAGAGTGCGCCTGTGCACTACTTCTGGCAGGTGGTGGAGTCCATGTCGCAGGATGAGCGAAAAAAGCTGCTGAAGTTCACAACATCTATGCCTCGGCCCCCACTGCTTGGCTTTCGGTTCCTCAGTCCGCCCTTCAAAGTACATGTTGTGTGGGGCACATCTGAGGAGTGGCTACCGTCTGCGTCGACGTGCTTCTCCACACTAAAGCTTCCACCATACAAAGATGTTGAAGCCGCACGAAGAAAAATAAAGGCCGCGATCGAAGAAACGGACGAGTTTGCTTTCAGCTAGTTTGTTGTTCTTTTTTGCCAAAGCTGGTCTGGCGTGTATATCTATCTACACGTCTATTGTACAGGGAGTGGGGGTGCCCTACCGTTTTGCTTTCCTTCGTTACTACTACTATGCTTGCCGCTGACGTTGTGCTAGTTTTTTTTTTTTCCTTTTGTTTTTCTCTCTGTTCTTGAGGCCTTTTTTCCCTTTACTATTTGATTGTGTGTTTTAGTTTTCACGCCTTGTATGAGTGAAATCCCGTAGCGTGAAAGCGATGCATTTGAATTTTTATTTACGTGAATTTGTTACTACAGCCCTTCTTTTTCTTCTTTGGGCCTCCATTACCGGTGTGTGTGTGTGCGTGTATTCGTCTCTATCTCTGTGTGCATGTGTGATTTTGCTTCTTTCCTCACTTTTTTTTTTTGCCTTACTTTGCGGGAATCCACATATAATTTTCACGATATTTTTTCTAGTTTTACTTTTGTCTTTTATTTCCTGTTTTCTTCAGATAGTTAGGATCCCGCCGCGCTTACTCGCCCCTCCTTGTGGGCCGGTTCCCGGAGAACTGGAGCTGGACGTCTTTTGTGGTGCAGTTACTGCGTGACCAGCAATTCATTTTTGTTGGTGCTGACTTTTTCCTTTTTTTTTTTTGCCTTCCTTACCAATCTTTTCTTTGGCCGTGGCACCCAGTTGACATCTGTGGGGGGATGCTTCAGACTTCACGGTGTGCTTTGGGCTCATTTGTTCTTAATGCACACGTGATTCCGGACTGGTGGCAGTCATTTCATAGGGAGGATCAACATCGGGTGGCTTGTGCTCGCATCAAGCATCTCCGCACACCACATGGCGATAACGGAAGAGACGGCGTCGCTCCCATCAGATTACCAGAAGCAGACGAATTGGTCAAGACATACACACGAAACCACAATGCGGAGGATCTCAGCTTTACTGTACAATATATTCGAGAGACGCTGGGTGAACCACTGAATTCCTTGCATTACCACTCACTTTTTCGTGTTTTTAATTACACTCGAGACAAGGAGAATATTGAACAACTTTTGCATGTTATTATAGAACGTGGGGAGGCGAACATAGATACATATGCTCTTGTCATTGATGCTCTTCACTGCTTGAGCCCTGTAGATACGCTCGCTAGGATGATGCGTATGATCGATGTCACTCAAACATGTTTTGGAACGCTGCGATCTGAGACTGGTTGCCCGCTGTTATCGTCATTGCTTCACCATGTAGCTAACTCTGGTAAGTACCCATCCACGGCGGTTTTGCTTGTGGCGCTTTGGATACGGGCTTTGGGAGTTCAGCTGTGTGATTGGGACTATGTACATGTCCTTGCTACTCTACTTTCGCGTCCAGAGGACTTTCCTCGGATACGGAGCACCTTGGGTGTTTTTAGCGAGTTTCCCCGAGGTAGTGTGAGTCCAGAAGCCGTTTTTAAGCGATTGGAGAACCGTGGGGAGTTATCACCAGCCTCAAGTCCGCTTAACACACTTGTTGATGCGATGCGAGCTTCGCTTTCACAGGCGGGCGTGAATCTTGATGAACCCATACTGAATTGTGTCATCAATACGAGAACCGCTGGGCTCTCATCTATGGTGGAATATATTGTTGCCGATATGACATCTATTGCCATAAGCGGGAATTTTTACGGAGACATTTTGAGTTGTTATCATGCGCTTGCTTTGCTGTACAGCACTCTTCGCAATGATACTGCAGCTGTGGAAACATTACGGTATGTCGCATGCGAGATCCGTCGCCGGGAGCGTTCTGTCAACGCTGATGGAGGACGTGCGGCATTGGCGTCGCGTGGGGAATGTGTGCACCACCACTACTTGATGGACATAGGCAGTGTTCTCAGCCGCGTCAGCATGAGAACTCTGCAGGGGGCCCGGGTGGATTACGCCCATTTGGCGCAGAATGCGAACTCGGATGTCTTGGAAAACGACATTGTGGCAGCTGAGAGCTACGCAATTCTCTTTGTACGTAGCAATGAAGAGGCGGAAGAAGCACTTCGACAGGTGTCGCAGAGCGTTGACTTGTCTTATCATCGTACACGACTTCCTACAAAGCTGTTATTTCGACGATTTGTCGAGCTCTGTGCCCGTCACCCAAAGAAAAACTGTAAGTTGACACCGGTCGGTTTGGAGGAGCGCCGGAAGTGGGGCAGGTACCTTGACGCGCGAGATGCCTCACTTGCCCTTTTTGGTTCAGCAAAACAAGCGCGCGATTCCATGAAACACTTGTTTTACAACGACAACAAATTACCAGAGCTGCGTAGCCCCGCGATGATAGAACGAGATATGAATGACACAGCAGCTCTGTTTAAGTGGAAGCGGGCTCCAACCATTGCATCGTTGCGGGTTCGATCCTCCCTTCCTCATGTAGGCTGCCCAGCAGACCCTGTACCTCGCCATCTGTGGGATCCGGAGGTGTACAACCCATATCCACAACTCATGTTACAGATGAGCCCTATGGATGACGAACGTGTCACGCATGACATGTTTCAGGAGGTGTGGCGCGTTCTCATGAATCCGTCAGTTGTTGGAACTGACCAGTGGTACTTGCGTGACTCAGAAATGTATCTCTTGCTGTTGCGGTGCCTCATTCATCGGCTGGATTGGGAGGCGGCGGTTCACTTGACGCTGAAGACCATGGAAAATTTAACGTACACCTACATGATGGATCATGAGGTGACATTGATGTTTCAGGAAATTGGTGACCCCGCTGGTTGCTTGGCGTTTAAAGTGGCAACCAAACTCTTTGATGGACGTATCCTCAAAGACGGTCAAAGCAAGCGGGACAAGTTTCACCAGGAGCAGTTTGGTGAGATGTGAGGGAGCTGAAGTGACGGGATAATTAGAGGGAGAAGTGATGGGGGGAATTTAAAAAAAAACAGGTGAGGGGAAGAGAAATGGTTGTTGTTGGTGATGAGGCGATTTGTTCTGTTGCTTAGACACGTTCATGCACACATTTACCGTATGTCAGAGGGTGACTTAGTCTTAGTTGGAGATATATGGATATTATGCATATGCTCTTGTCCATGTCGCTCTGTGTGCAGTGCCCGACTTTTTCATTATTATTATTATTTTTTTGGGCTTGTAATTCATGTTTTAATGTACCAATTGAAAAAAAAAAAGAAAGAACAGAACAAAAAAAACAAGCAATGGCTACAACTGCGCTGGAGCCGCAGCAAGATCTACCACGTATTGAGATATTCCCTACGCTGAAGGCGGTGACTGTTTTCAGGGACCGGGCACAACTTACTTACGTCGCCAACGCCGCGCTTACGGTTGGGACACATATCCTCTCCTTGAAGGGAGAAAAGGGTTGGGGGGGCGTCTTGGAGAACACACTCCAGATTCGTCTGGAGGACGCAGCAAACCAGCCGGTGGTGATGCGAGGGGTGCGTGTCAAGACGCACGTCAACAAGGAGGATATACGGGAGCGGGTCCGAGAGCTGGAGAAGGCACGAGATGAAAATTTGGAGCGTCTTAACGTTATTAGCGACAAAAATGCGGTTAACGACGCCATTGAAATTGCACTGAAAGATATGGAGAATAAGCTGAACACCATGGGGAAGCGTGACAAGGGACAATACGCGCATGTAAATGTGGACCACATGGCTCAGTTTCTTTCAAAGCCTGCATCCTGGAAGGGTCTGACCCGTTTTATTGCTCGCCGAAAGTTGCAATTGGGACAGTGTCGTCTGACGCTCTTAGAGGAGGAGAATGAGCTTGTGTTGAAAGAACATAAAATAGAGAAGGATCTGAATGATCTAAAGTATGACTTGTGCAACGAACGGCGAGAAATGTCAGTTGAGCTCATTATTTCTGTCCATGAACGGGCCGTGAATTTAAAACTTTTTGTGAGCTTTGTAATCATGGGTGCTTCGTGGACTCCGTTATACGACATCCGCATGAATCGGGGACAGTCTGTAGTGGACGTTACATACCACGCCCAGGTGTGTCAGAAGACCTCAATGGATTGGAATAAAGTGCAAATGAAGCTCAGTACAGCCACGCCCCACTTCAGTTCAGCTCCGCCCGAACTCTTGGATTGGAAGATCAGTTTGCAGCCATCAGTGCGCCCTGGGCGCTCCAGTTGTGGCCTTATGGCTCTAAGACTTCTTGATGAACCGGGACTGACGCGGGCCAATGTTGATTCGCCAGTTCCCCAGTCTGCCCGGGTGGAGCAGGCGGAGGTTTCCTCTTTATCTAGCTCGAGTACATTTCAAATTGTTGGTTTAGCCACTGTGCGAAGCGACAACAGACCGGTAAAGCTCACCATCGCCGTATGCACATTTCCGGTGAAACGTATGTATCATGCAGTGCCAAAAAGAACTCCGTGGACCTACCTCATTATCAAAGCGAATAATACAAGTCCTTACTTATTCCTTGCCGGAAAGGCAAACGTTTTTGCGAACAACATTTTTGTAGGCAAATCGGAGTTTGGATTTGTTCCTGCCGGTGCGGAATTTACGACGTCACTTGGTACAGATGATGCTGTAAGCGTCACACGAAAAAGAGTGAAGCGAATGGAGTCTACTGTTCGTGCCATGTTGCGTAACCCACAAGTGATCATTGAATATGTATATGAATTTACGGTGAAGGGTTCATTGACGACAGAGGCGGCATTGGTAGTAAAGGATCAGTGCCCCATATCCTTGCATAATGACATCCGAGTGAAGCTGAGAGATCCGAGCAGGAAGATGCTGGCGGACGGGATGACAGCGGAGGGCAATGAGTGCAGTGTGGATAGTGAGGGCGTCGTGGAATGGCAGTTGCAACTCCCTTCCGGTGCGTTCACGCGCGTCTTCCGTTTTGCTTTCCAGGTTGAATACAATGAGGAAATGAATGTTGTTGGACTTGAAGAAGGACAATAGAATGGTAGGAGGATATGGAAAAGGGGAAGCTAGTAAACAAAAAAATGGAGTCGAACGGGGTGGGTGAGAATGAGAAAGAGAGAGGGGGGAGTTAGGTGTTGGGTAGGGCGGGTATAAATGCATGCATGTACATTGGAACAAAGAATTGATGTGGGGTGTTCGACGACATGACTACATAAATAAAAGTATTCATTGGCGCCTTTATTTCTTGTTGTTGTTGTTTTTTTTTTTTTGTTACCTGATTGTTTTTATTTTTTTTATTTTTTATTTTTTGGAGGGGGGTGCCAACTTACGGAAGGAGGTATGGCTGGTTTGTTGGTTTGTTTTTGCCTACTTGGTTGGTTAACCCGTTGTGACAACACCGGGCGCAATGATTCATCTCCTCTCTTTCTCTAATTGCTCGGCACGTCCGCACGTGTGCCACATATGGGCACACATAAACACAAGAATGACAAAGCAAACGTGAACGCGTCAGGTATATGTGAGGGCTGTTTGGACGAAGTTGCAGGCTCTTTTTTTTTTTTTTTTGCGTGGCTGTGAGAGGGAGGACGGCGAAGGGGCAGTGTAGTTGGCAAAAGAAATGGAAGAGTTGCAATGTAGTCTTCTTGGGTTCTCGTCCACAGCGTTCCCGCTTGCGGTTTTTGCGGCACAGCGGACTGGTGGTGACAATGGCAGGAAGGAGACGTCTGCCGTTTTGTCGCAGCTGCACCCATCAGAGCGTGCGTTGATTGAGGACGCTCTACCGCTTGGGGCAATGTGCCATGCCCTGCGTAGTGTGGTGACGGATATTGCAGTGGGCCGTACTGAAGGCCTGTATATTTCGGCTATTGGAGCTGCCATCAGAAGGATATTGGAGAACTATGAGGATGCCGTGCAGAATGCAACCACAGCTGCTGCCGTAACTGCGCTCCGCCCCGTGTACTTCCCTGCTTTTACGCTACTGACAGAGATGATAGATCAGCAGAAGAATACGGATGTTGTTCTTTCTACTATTCGTGCTTTTGTGTTGAATCGTGAGATTCCACAGGAGTTTAGAGTCTGCCTTGGAGAATCGGTGTGGATGGGTCTTCTTTACACAATTGCGCATTACATTGCCCATGGTGTCGTACTGCACGGCCGAAAAGACTTCTTTATATCTGTAAAGTCCAAAGGAGGAAAGGAGGACCACACGTTGCACAGTGATCTTCTTCCGCATGTAATTTCGATGGAGCTTGGCATGCTGATTTTGTCTGTTGGCAAAGAGCGACGTGTAGTGCTCGGTGAAGCTGAGAGTCATGGGAAGGAGTATCTTGAGCAACTAGCGTTGGGAACGCAGGATGAGACTGCAAATGCTGTTTTTAAGGCGATTTATAACCCCTCGCTTTGCAATGGTGGATTTTTAGTGGTTGACGAGTTAGAGACACGCATTGAGGCGGCTCGGGCTTTGTGGTCAAAAACGCTTTGGTTAAAAGTAGGTGAACAAGCAGCCTTACACGAACATCTTGTTGCCTTGCGTGCTATGTTTTTATGTCACCGAGGAGATCTCTGGCATGCCTTTGTGGAGGCTGCTTTTCCCAGCCTTGTGGACAGTGCTGTGCGCAAGACCATCCTGAAGGAGGCTGCTATTGGACGTGTTGTAGCGGATGCCCTTATGCATGCTTTGAGTGTTACTGGTTTAGCTGAGGCACCTATTTATGAACGCTTTAGCATGTTTATTGTGCTTCCACTAGAAATAGGTGAGAGTAAGTTACGTTCTATCGAAGAAACGGCGCGTACCATTCTTGGCAACATGCGAGGCCTTGGGCTTCACTACGTCATACCTCGTGGTCTTCACTTGGTTTTGTCAGCCAAGGCATTGGAGTACTACCAAAGGATTTTTTCGTTTCATATTGCCAGGCGATTTTCTCTGCATGCGCTTCATGGTGTTAGATACGTCTTCTCAGAGGCTTCTATGACGAACAAACAACCATCAGCTGAGCTTCGGCGCACCTTTGCCGTGATGCAAATGCTGTTGTTTCTTCACACCACATTAGGATATCATCTGCAAGTGGATGTAATTGTGTTGCAAACCGCTGAGCTGGAGAAGTCATTGGAAAGATGCAAAAGTGTACAGGAAGCGAAAAAATGCCTTGACCGTTATGTGTGGCATGTTGCAGAGGGTTCTTTTATAACCGAGGGTTCGGGGTCACTTTTGTTGGCCTGTGAGTCCCTTTTTCAGTGCTCCATTGCCCTATATGTACTTTGTACGCGCTATCGCTTGACCTCGTGGGCGGTAGATGGGGCGCAGATTTCTCTTGAGGTCTCTGCAGCGCTCGCCGCATTAGAGACGCGGGTGCAGCAAGATGTCGTGGCTGCGTTTACCGGCCATCTTTCGGGTTCCGCAGTACGTGCCACGGAGCGGGCCTTGTGGGCGAGGCTTGATTTTAATCGCTTTCTCTCCGCTGGCGTGCGCCTAAAAAGCACGACAGAGTTTGCACAACCTACCACAGCGAAGGCGAGAGCAGCAGCGACAGCCGCGGCAGCCAAAGGAGGAGGAGTAGGAAGGGTGGTGGCTTTAGGACATGGTACAGCTGCAGCTCACGGACGTACGGATCTTCTGCCACGCGCCGCTTCGGCTTATATGAAGGCCACACGTGGGTGACATGTGTGCGTTTTCTGCTGCCTCTGCTCTGCTGTGCGGTGTGTGAACGGTGGTGGTTGTGGTGAAGTGTAAGGAGTTTATTGCAGCGTGTAGAGGAATTGACTCCGACTTTCTTCATCACCCCTACCCCCCACCACACACACATGCGCCTCTGTCTGGGGATGTCGCAGATGCGATGAAGAGCGTATGTAGTCAAGCGACCGGGGCAACATCCAGTTTTGGTTCAGCAGGGTATGTGGTGAGAGAGAGTGTGAAGTGAAGGTGCTTGGCTCGTATGGGGGAAAACAAGAGACAGTGATGTCAACGCAGTCCCTCTTGAAGGAGTTTGTTAGACTTGTGAGGTTCCAGCGGACGTGGGGGCAAAACCTACGGAAGTTATACTTCTACTGCAGCACTCATGTGTTGGGGTGGCCAAGCCTTACCGTCGACTGGATTTCGGGGCGCCGAACGGAGACTAACGGGTGGAATTGCACCCTGCAGTATCTTGCGGTTGGTACGCAGGCATTTTGTGGTAGGCAAAATTATGTGCGTGCCATTGGGGTGGCGGTGGCCAATGAACCGGATGAAGTGGGTGCAGAGGAGTACTCATCTACAGGTAACAGTGTCAGTCGCGGGGTAGTGCAGGAGGTGGGGGCAAATTCTGAGACGCGGGTTCGAAGTGTGTGTGGCCACTGTGCTGTGGAAGAAACAATCCATGTAGATGGCGTGGTGTTAAAAACAAGATCTATGCCGCAGAACTCAGACATCATTGCTGTACAAACAGCCTCAGGATGTGTAGGTGTATACAATCTTCTTCACTGCAGCGGAGAGGAGGGGGTGATGCCGTTGTACCTGATGCTTTGCTTCCTGCATACGAGATGGGTGGTTTTGCTCTGAGCTGGAGTGCCATCACAAAAGGTTGTTTGGCGAGTGGTGCAAGTGATGGGCATGTTCTGTATTGGCACATCCATAACCGACTCTTTGCCACTAACGGTGAAAATGGGAGTGACAGCAGACGGGCGTACAACCTGTTTGCCGAATGGGAACACACACAGACGTCGTAACGGATGTCTCTTGGCACGGCTCTCAGGGTTATCTCCTGCTCTCGGCGGGTATGGATGGGGCAATACAACTGTGGGGCACAAGAGATAAAAAATCTGGTTGCTCATGGCCCCGTGTACATGAGGGTGGTATTACCGCTGCCCAACTACATCTCACTACCGCTTTTCAGGTTGTCAGTGCCAGTTTAGACAGTGTGCTGCACTTGTGGGACATTCGACAACACAAAAAGACGGAGCTTCCCTTGCTGTGGTATTATGGTAAGAGTATCACGGGACTTCTGTGGGCCCCCTTTAGTGAGACAGTACTGAGTACCTTCAGCGAGGATGGACTAGTTGCCATCTGGGATATGATCAAACAATTTTTATGCCTTTTACAGATACTGAGGATGAACCTGCTATGCTTGTCTTGACTTGTCTTTTCTGCATACTGCGCACTTGGGACGCGTCATCGATGCAAAGTGGTGCAGTGGAACTGAGGGTCAATGGCTGATGACCTCAATGGACACTATGAATGGGTTACATGCTTATCGTCCATCTAAGAGCGTTGTACTGGATTATGGTTTTTCTGAGTGAAATGACATGAGGTGTGGGTGGGGAATTGAAAGCGCGTGAGTGTGGGAGTAGAGTATGCAAGAAATAAAAAAAATAATAATAACAAGAACGAAAGTGACAGTAAAGGAACAAAGATCAAATGAATTTGGTGCAACGTGACATGTTGGCAGGTGATTTAGGGGGACGATGAAAGGCAACACCAACTAGTCCCGAAGACAAAAACTCCAAACGTTACTGATTCATCCTTTTTTCAGTTAGTACACATCACACACAGGCCCCACATAAATGGGGTCCTCTACAGATGACAATGCAGGCGCTGACGAGGACAGGCGAGGTGTGCGCCGGCGGTTGTCTAGTTCCAAACATAGAATAGAAACAACAGAGAGACAATCACAACATCATTCTTCAACACCGTTGTCAGCGCGGGAAGTTGTGCCTACGGTTTCTTCTTTTGAAAAGAAGGCGGTGAGTGGTCCTTTTTTTATCATCACGGAGGAAGTTGCGTGGCGTAGGGAGTTGGGTGAGGCGAACTTGTCGCCCTTTGCTGAGGTGGAGCGGTGTTGGGAGGAGCATCGCGCAACGGGAAAAATGCACCATGAGCCCCCGTGGCGAGTTTGCGCAGCGGCCGAGGACAACCGCGAGCACCCGTACTTTATGCGGTGGCTAGATACCGTGGAACTTCCCCCGTTGCAGGAGCTATTAAATAAAACAGTTTGTAGCGGCAGCGCTCCTGCTGAACACGGCAGTGGTTTTGAGAAGCAGTTTGTTGTGCAGAAAGATAACCAGTGCAGTGGACGCGAAACGTAGTAGGAAGTGATGTTGCTGCGGCGGTCTAGTGATTAAGTCGTTGGCAAAACGAGGAGGGGAGCAATGTGCGTTTGTCCTTGTGTGTTTTTAACGACAAACAAAATGGGAATGGAAAAGCATAATTTTCCCGTGATGAGTTATTGTTGTTGTTGGTTTTGCCTTCATTTCACTGGAACATCTGCCTCTTTCCTTTCATCTGCCACCTGGAGTTAGAAATACATACGTGCAAAGTCGTCTGAGGCCATTTGACACTCTATACATCGTCTGTCTTCTCGCCGCCGTCTCCTCTTTGTACACTCACACTCCAAAAAAAGAGAAAAGAAGCGACAACATTAAGAAGCGAAGCGCTAATCGAGGCATAAAGATATGCGGCGTGTTCTTGTGTCAGCTGCCCTTTTTGCTATTCAAAAAGCACCACCTATTCGTCGCTGTGCTCCTTCGGTGACCGCGGCAGCGACAATAAGCCCCCTTGTGGCGATGGAGCAGCGACGCCTCGCTTCGCACACTGCTCTCGCCGACGTCACCCGCCGCGAGTTGGACGACGAGCAGCAGCGCTCTGGAAAACCTGAAAAGCCAGAAGTTCCAGCGGGCTGGAAATTGGAGCGCAAACCCGGCGAGATGTTATTCACAATGAGTAAGACTTACGAGGACGAAGAGATTCTCATCCGCTTCCTTGGGAATGACACGGAAAGTGAGGACGATATTGCCTTTGAATTTCTCACATTTGTTACATCCAAAGGCAAATCCTTGATGTGCAACATGGCTTTTCAGGACGGTGGGGTCGTCATGAGGACCATCTCCTTTATAAAGGATGCAAAGCTTGCATTGGATGAATCGCCAGAGGCATCACGGAAGCGCCAGCGTCTGTACGAAGGTCCTCAGTTAGACGATCTGGACGTGGACCTTATCGACGCCTTGACGAGCTACTTCAATGAGCGGGGTTTGACGGAAGAGTTATGCAAGTTTATGGATGAGTATGGTATCTGGGCGGAGCAAGCAGAGTACGAGGACTGGCTCAGTGAAATCAACCGCTTTGTTTCTTGAGCTTTCTACGGTGTTGTGTTTCGCTTTCACTATCTTGTTTTTTTTTTGTTTTTTTTTTCGCTTCTCTTCCTGTTTAATTTCTACTCCTCATGCTTCATTAACTTAAATGGATGCAGGCGGGCCCATCAGTGAGCTGGGCCCGCGCCGCATAGGTGAGTGAGTGAGTGGTTGGCGGGCATGCATCCGCTCGATGCGGAGCGATTGGGGTCAAGAGAGAGGAGATAGGAAAAAAGTGGATGGGGTTGGGTGCATCTACTTTAATGCACACACCGACGTATGAATAATGACCAGGAGGGCAAGGGAAAAGACGCGGAACACGGTCGCATGAAGGTGACAATCACGTCTAACCAAAAGGGTTTGTCTGGGGTTTGTGAGAACAGAGCAAGGTGACGGGGAACAAAAAAAAAAACAAATAAGCAACGACAACCCTCGGTAAGGGAATGCTCATTGGTGAAGGCGCATCGTTTGAAACCATACGGAAAGAAAGAAAATAAAGAGGGGATAAACAAAAAAAAAGACAAGAAAGGCGGAAAGATGGTTTCTAACGTCACCCAGTTTTTTATATTTTTATTAACTATTACTATTATATGCAAACATTCATTGTACGTATGGTATATATCAATATCACTGTACGTGCATAATAAATGTGTGCGTACGTTGTTTGCTGTTCAGTAATTCCATATCTCTTTGCGGTCACATGCATGAATTAGCACAGCAGTGAGAATTCTCCAATATATACATATTGAATGGTGCTATCGCCACCTTGGTTAAGCAAGATTGTGCGTGTGTGTGTGCCCGCTTGATTTCAGTGCCTCCATTTTTTTTTTTTGAAGTAAATGGAAGAGTAATATTTATATAAATTAGGTAGTGCCAGTTGTAGCTTGGACCACGCTCTCTCTGTGATTCTTGTTGAATTCGTTTGCTGGGGTCCTTCCTCCTCACAAGATTAAACCAGGAGGACGAAGACTGTTCACTTGTTACAGCCATATATATATATATATATATTAGTTGTAGTTTGCAGTCATTTTGGAGGATGTCCCTTCAGGTTGAGGAGTACATGGGAGGAGTTCCCCTTATTATCTATCTTAGTGATGCGGATTGCACGGTGCAGGCAAAGCCGGCACCATTGACTTACGTGCTCCCGCGAAGTTCCGTCTTAATGGCTGTGCGAAGCGAGGTTCAGGCCTTCTTTTCCTTTTACACGGTTGCGAGAGAAGACACAACGCCGCTCGTGTGGCTAACATGGAGAGGTGAGCCGGTGCCATGGCATTACCCCATAGGGGCAATCAAAGATAGTATCAGTGCATTGCTGATTGCGGAAACCGATGTTGCAGAGTCAAGGGCTTCTCAGACCGAATTTTCGCAGCTCTCCCCAGCTGAGTTATACGCTGCCGTGTTTGGTTCCCCACTAATTCTGGAGGCGCGCATTACATGTGTGTCTGCGGAAAGGCCGTTGACAGTGCCCGTTCCTGGGCAGGAGGATGTGCTCTCTCGTCGCTCGGCAGACGAGGCAATTGGCGAGTTCCTGAAGCAGGTGATAAAAGGTACATTTTCCGCCATGTACGGCAGCATCAAGGCGCTTATGGATGCTCGTAGCGAAGTTATTAACGAGTTACTGAGCTTCGCCACGTGTACGTCAATTGGGGATCCCTTTGTACAGGCCTTGAGAGCCTACAATGATAGGATTGTGAAACTACGGCAATTGGCAGGGACTCCGAAAAACGTAGCCGTTATGATTAACATTCCTTTAGGTAAGAGTACCATGCAGTTTGTGCTCTTTCGTGTTCCTCTTATGTCTTCTGGAGTCGGTGATGACAGGCCAACTCAAAAGGAGCATGAGGAACCAAGATCCACTATAGAAGGCAATGATAGAAGCTGCAACACCAACCACGATCCCGGTAGCGTGTCTGATGCGGTGGGCGTTGACGCAAAGCTTAAGGGAAGCCCACTTGATACCCCCTTTGGAATGGTCATTTGGCTGGCTCTCTTAGGGCCTTATTTAAAATGGCAAAAACTCAGTGGGGATGACGGCTCCACTTCCCCAGGCGCCGAACCCTTCCTTCGTGCCATTTCTCCTTTTTACAGTGGTTTGGGTAGCGATTTCTTCGTGGACGAAGCGCTTTCTTCTCCGTTGGTCAACTCGCTTGTGAATGAATTTATTGCGGCCGGGGATGCAACGCTGGAGACGCAGAGAATCAGAGTAACCCTTCCGGCATCACCTCCTCAGCAAAGGCACCTCTGCCTCATCGTTCAAGGACTGCAACCGCCACTGTGCACCCCGGTGGGTTATCTCCTTGACCGTTTTGCCTCTGCTGATGGTCGGTTGTACGTGACCTTGGCAGCTCTTTGATTGAGTCTGGCTTCTAGTTATTGTTGCTTTTTAGATCCCTCCCGTGCGATAACCTCAGCGAGACAAAGGCTGGCAAGGAAACGAAAATAAAAGAGAAAAGTTTTTCTTCACACGTACGCACGCTCTTGGTCTTTGTTGCCCGACATATGTTGTTTTTTTTTTATTGCCTTTTGTGTATTCCTTCTGCGGGTTTTCAAATACGTATTGTGGGTGCACGAGAAGGAAAAAAAAAAGCCAAAAAAAATGTGTGTGTGTGTGTGG
>NW_021705746.1:62834-72395 GCF_003719475.1 Trypanosoma rangeli
GGGGGGAGTATAGAGAGGGAGAAATGGGGATATGGCTTGCTCTTATTGCCGCGCTTTGTTAATTTTAATTTTAATTTTTGTCTTTTACATCTTTTTCTTTCTCTTTGTCCATGAGTATACATGCATTTGTAAAGAGATAGAGCAGTGGCTGCGGGAGACCGCTCCATATGAGTGAAATTAAAAGGGACGTGTGCACCAGCGATCGTTTTCTTCAGGCCCTACAGAATACCGAGGATCCGGAGATTGTGGACGCGGAGCTGCTGCTGCTGCTTCAGGACCTCGGCTCCCCCACAGAGGATCCCATCTCACTCTCACCAGCGGGTCTTTATCATTTGCTGCAACTCCTCGTCGAGCGCACGAATAATGCTTGGCTGGAGGTCAGAAAAAAAATTGCGTTTGTGTTTTCTGACCTAGTATCAAAAGGTCATGGTGACGTGCTGGCCGACGCTCTTGTTTACGGTAGGCTGTGGCAGACAACTGGAGGCGAGGCTCGCGCTAGTCATATTGACCTTGGCGACACCGGTGATGAAAACTTGGATTCTGCTGCGGCGCTAAAACAGCTGAAGTACTTTATTAGGAAGCTGGCGTTGGCTCATGGTACGGTGGAACGTTGCGTTCCTGCAGCTGACGTATTTCGGACTTTTACACGTGTGCCTAGTTTTTTGGAGATAATTCTCTCACCCGCTGAGTTGCTGAGTGAGACAGCGGAAGAAAAAACATCTGCGCAGCCTCACCCGAAGCATGATCGCTTTCAAGAGACATGCATTGGAATTCTTTGTCGTAGTGCTGCGTCATACACAACTGTCTTTTGCACCGAGACATGGCGTTCCTTAACGACAGCCCTCTATACAAATAAAAGTCTTTCGGCCTCT
Organism: Trypanosoma rangeli; assembly: GCF_003719475.1. Lineage (NCBI taxonomy): Eukaryota > Euglenozoa > Kinetoplastea > Trypanosomatida > Trypanosomatidae > Trypanosoma > Trypanosoma rangeli. The sequence goes on from NW_021705746.1 coordinate 63,707, forward strand.
TTGCTGCTACATTATTTCAATGAATTTGTGGCACTGCTGACGGACTGCCTAGTGGGTCGAAACTTTGTCGCCAAACTGCACGCTCTGGAGTTACTCGCCGCTCTTCTTGAAGATTCTGCCTTTCTGAAGGCCAGAAGAAAATTTGCAGAGTCTCCTGCGTTACTTTGTGCTTTGCTTCCCTTGACAAACAGCTCATCGGCGCACATTCGATTTCTCGTCTTTGATACGCTCAAGGTATTTATTGCGAAGGGGAACAAACCCGCTCCTATCAGGTACGTTCTTTGCATTAACCGTGACATGCTTGCCCGCTACGTGGAGGACTACTCTACAAAGGAAATTGCAATCAACAAGCGCCTGGAGGTTGAAAAGCAGAAATTGCTGCAGAGTCTCACCTCTCTCGAACCTTTGACACACGAAGAAGAGCTGCTGCTTGGCATCTAGTTGTTAATGTCTGGTGTGTCTTCTGAGGACAGAGAGAAAAAGAGGAGAGGAAGCAGGAGCGAACGTGGGTGTGTAGTGTTGTTACTGGGCTTTGCGTGGTGTTGCAGGAGACTGACAAACAAAAAAAAAAAAGAATACCTGCATCAGCATCAGGGAAGCAAATGTATGGTTGAGCACGGAATTTCAGTGAAGGATGGGTGAGGTGGGCTGCCTGCATTACGTGTTTTTTTTCTCCCGTCTTTTTTGTCTATTGCCTTTCCCCCCCCCCCAACTTGTTCTTTCTGATCCAGCAGAGGTGCAGCTTCTACTCCCGGTTCGTCGGGCGGGCGCATGAGGGTTTTGGAGAAGACGGAATAGGAAAAACTAAAAAAAAAGGAAGACCAGCGGGAAGACAAGTGACGCTAACGCAACAAACCGAAGGGGCGCGGGGTTGTTGGTTGCTGCCTGTATCAAGCCGCATCTTTTTAGTTTTTCTGGGTGACAGCAAACAACTTTAACAACACGAGCAAGAAAATGTCTCGCGGTTCACCTCCATCCTGCCCAACGTTTGACCCGCAGCAGCTCAACCTCCCCGATGCAGTGCCGGTGGGATCCGGCGCCATCTCGCAAGTGGTGCACAGCAAGCTGAACTTTCCCCCTTATACCAGCATAGCCGTAAAGATTGTTTCGAAGGTACAACTCCTTCAGCAGAACAAAATCAACATTGCAATGAATGAGAAACGAGCTCTTTTAGAGATGGGGCCACATCCTTTCGTTGTGCGCCTCCTCGGGACGGCGCAGTCAACAGACGAGTTGTACTTTGTCATGGAGTACCTTCCCAATGGGGATCTTCTCGAGCACATCCGAACCTGTCTCTCGCGCCATACATTTGTGGCACGCACTGCAGAAGACACATTGGATGATGTTTCACGAAGGAGATTATCGTTGAAGGATACCACATTTTGTTGTTTGGATTTCCATGATATTCAACTCATTACGGCGCAACTCGTCGTGGGTCTTTCACACGCTTACAGTAAGGGCATTGTTCTTCGCGATCTCAAACCAGAAAACATTGTATTCGACCACAAGTATCGTGCATGCTTAGTGGACTTTGATACTGTGGATTTGGAGGGAACGTTGCATCCCCCCAAAGCACTCAGCAATGATGAATTGCCTGGGAGTGTTACATCTAATAATAAGGTTGAACCAAAGCGTCATCTTACCGTGTCTGCTATTCAAGATATGCGAAAAATGTCTGCCAATTTTTGCGGTACAGCACAATTTGTGTCACCCGAAATGCTTGCACGATGTCAGTGGAGTTACAGTAGTGATCTATGGGCTTTGGGCACAATTGTGTATGAAATGCTTTACGGCGTACACATGTTTTCTGGATGTAACCCATATATGGTGATGAAGAAGGTCCTAGGTGGCATTCACTCTGGGAAGATCCGCTTTCCAAGGGTGAATCTAGGGCCGGAGTCTGATGCCTTTGAGCGCGTCAACGATTTTATCTGTAGGCTTTGTTGCATAAATCCCTTGGAGCGGCTGGGTGTCAACCCAGTCACCGGGAAGTTTGATGAAGAGGCAATTAGAAAACATCCTTTTTTTGGAGACTTCTCCTGGAGCTTACTAGATGAGCAGGTGCAGAAATACCGCCCCCCTGTAGTTTTTACATCTCCATCCGACACAGGGTTGCCACGGACACCAGCTGCGCTAGGTCCACTGCACCCACAATTGCTTGATGATGGTACAGTCTCTCTAAAATCACACTATCATGTTGTTCCATTCCACAGCAATGAGTATGCAAAGTACGTATTTGAGGCCACTGCCGACGCGAACCCGTTTGAGCGATGGGCACAGGCGACAATGGGGAATTCATGCGCTACCATGGACGAGGAGCTATCTCAGGACAATATAGATTTTTCAGGTGAGGTTGATGGTGGAACCGCTGGTGACGATGGTGAGGACACGGACGAGTATTCCGACGTTGTAGATGACGTTGGGGTACGCTTCTTTGGTCCGACCCACCCGGACTTTGCGGACACCTCATAGGAGCACGCTTACTCGGTTTGCCCTATTATTATCATTATCATTTACTTGTCCTTTTTTGGCATTTTGCTGTTGCTTTTTTTTTTTTTGTTCTTTGAGTTTGCAATCTGACGATGGCGCGTTGGGTACGCCAACGATACATCATGTACAATCTATTTTCCATAGCTTCTCGTCAGCCCTCGTCTTTTTCTTCTTTTTCTCCCTCTTTCTTTCTCTCTTTGTGTTTGTGTGTGTATCTTTTTTACTGTCCAATTTCTCGTGTTTCTTCTTCGTTCATGTTCTTTTTTTTTTTTTTTTGTTGTGTGTGTGACAAACGTGGGGGCGCCTTGTTTAGAAGTTTATTGTTGTCGTAGTCGTTGTTTTTGCTTGCGTGGTTTATAGCGAAACAAGACGATTTGCAAAGAACCCCCTTTTTTTTTTTGTATTAAACTCACTTTACTTAAGCAGCCATGCTAGAGATCAATGGCCTGGCACATTTACTCTCTCTCACCAGGGAACATCCCATTGTTGTGGTTGCCTTTTACGCAGACTGGTGTGGGCCGTGCCAGCAGGTCAAACCACACTACGCGGCGCTGGGCGAAAGGTATAAAACATTTGTGAAATTTTGCAGGTGTAACATCGACCGTAACCGCGACTGTGTGGAGAGGTTTGGTGTGCGTAGCGTCCCCAGGTTTATGGTTTGGTTTGCTGGTGAGTGGCACACGGCTGGCTCTGGCGCGCAGTTTGGGGATTTGCAAAGACACATTGATCAAGCAATTTCTGCGCACCGTGCGTCATCGTCGTCATCATTATCATCGGGACCATCACACAGTGATGGCACGTTGGGTAATGTGCATCAGGTTTTTGCAAGGCAGATGCAAACCTTGGCAAAAGCTGTTGATTCCGCGCAGGGCGTCACTGCTGAGATGAAGGAGGCATGTGAAGCTGTTTGCGTTACACTTGAACGGGACAGTGAGAGGCAGCCACTTGGTGCCATCATGCTGCCATATTTTGCTTCAAATGCATTTAATGCGGCTGCAGTTGATAGTCTTTTTGCATACATTTCCACAAGACCTGAACCGCGCGGCAGTGATTGTGTGTATATTGTCAATGGGGCTTTAAGCACTCTTATTGAGTTCTTTCTTTCTGCCACCCTGGACAACACAGCAGGGTTGAATGTGCTGCGACAGGCGCTCTACGCTCTTGTGTCCTGCACCTCGACCCTGGAAATTATTGTGCGCTCGCATTTATTTTGCAACGATTTGTTGTCTACTGGCTTACAACTGGAATATGGCACGGTATTAGGTGCGCTGTTGGGCGTCTCCACTCAGAGTCGCAGCAATCGCGTATTTCCTCCGTATTTGATGTCTGCGCGGTGGGTTCAGTTGATGGAAATGTTCCCCAAAGGGACTGAAGATCATTCTAGTAAGATATCCGAATTACAGTTTTGTATGCAGACATCCTGTGCCGGGAACAAACGTATTATTTTGGCGCTTTTGCAATCTAAGATCTCGCGTGAACCAACGCTTCGCTTTTTTGGTACCGCACTACGTCTTAACGCGGGATATACCAAAACGGTGCACCACGATTTGCCGTTATCCTCACGATATTTTATGTCTCAGATGAACGATGTGCTTTTGGAGGCTGCACTTCCGTTATTCGGAACCGCCTACGACCCCTCCACCATTCCTTCTTACTATGTTCTTGAGGACAATGCGGAGAACACGGTGGTGGATTTTGGCGATGACGTGGAACGTATCGTGCACTACGATGAGGACCATCCTCTCCCTTTATTCCCTGCAATGAGTGGACCGTTTAAACCTTCGGTGCACCTCTTTTTTCTCGTTGCTCGCTCGATCATGTTGAGCGCAGCAGTGATGATTGGGATTCATGAGCGGGTGGGACGCGATGTGACGCATCCGCAGGTGTCGCCGGAGCAACGTGCAGCGTATGTGGCGGAAAAGTCACTCATTGAGGGTTTACTTGGCTCCGAGAGTCTCGGGCGAAAACGTGTGCAGGTTCTCAACGGTATTGCAGCCTGGCTTGTGAAACTCATGAACGCCTCACCTGACGGTGTTCTTTCAAAGGAACCACCAGAGGAATGGAAATATTTGCCCCAGCAGCTGGTGGACGTGGTAATTATGGGCGTAGAGATGGCGCCACTGGAATACTTTGATCTTGAACACATTATTTCCTTGATGCTGGTCCTGATGGGCAATACGACCTATTTCCCCAAGCCACACACCCACGCACTCTTTCCAACGTTTCTTACCCGGTTATTGCAGAACGAGGATACAAAACGAGCTCTGACCTCGCATCCATGGTTTACACAACACATTGTGCGAAGCTGTGTCCTGTGTTACATTGCTGTGGAGAAGTCAACGTACGAAAAAGTTTCCGTACGTTACATGCTTTCCTACTGTACAAAGTCGTTTCTCACATTTGAATCGTTGTGTCAACCAATCCGTGAGGAGTTTGAGGCTGATGGCACCATCCTGGAACGTTTTTCACACATGGTGACGGCCGATGTGAATGAGGCCGTTGATCAACTCATTGAAACTCTCACACAGATGAATCGACTTGTGAAGGAGGGGGCTGATTTGAGTGAGAATGCCCGTGCGCTTCGAACTACCGACGGGGAAAATGATGGCATGGACAATGCGCAGACAGGACAAGTCAGAAGAGCGTGGAATCGCAATAGTAATAATAATAATCCGGGTGCAGTTGCAAACGAGGAGGAGGACGATGCGGATGGGGATGAGGCACCACTGACGTACCATCAACTGGGCTTAGGGCTCCGGCAACACATACTTCTTTTTGAAGCAAGCATGAATTTATTCATTCAACTTGCCATCAGTTTCTCAAAGGGTGTGGCACAGAACATGGTGGCGCAGCAGATTAGTCAGATGTTGGCCCGCAGTCTCGTTAGCTTTGCCGGTGCTGAAAATAGAAACTTAAAGATTGAGTATTCCGAACGCTATAATTTTCGTCCTCGTGAAATTCTTACCCGTCTGGTAGATTGCTTGGTACAATTTCGACGTTTTAAGAACTTTATGCGGTCTCTTTGTAACTGTGGTGTTCCACTTAATGATATCCTCCAGTCGATTGACATGGTGACGGAGCGTGGCCTGGTGGGCGAACACCTCATCTGGAAGCTGAAGGAAATTGCCGCGACACTTACGGCCATTTCACAAGAAGTTTACGAGGATGAGGCGATGTGGGATGAGGCACCGGACTTTGCTATGGATGCGTTGCTCTTGACGCCGCTGATCCGTCCAGTGGCGCTTCCAGCCGATGTGAAGGACTTGAACGACCTGGTTTACGTGAACGAGGACACAATTCATCATGTCCTCCTCTCTGAGAACAAGCATCCTTTTACTAAGGAATACCTGGATGAGAGCATGGTAGTGGAGTTTAACGCACGGGCAGATGTCACAGAGGCACGACAGAAGCTGGAAGCTCGCATTGCAGCTTGGATAAAGGAAACGAAGGAGAAGCAATAAGCTGGGCGTTTTTTTTTTCACCCCCTTGTATTGCCCTTGAACTCATGAAGGGAAGAGTGTTTTTTTTTTTTGAGGGGGGGGGGTAGTAGTGATGCAGGAACCGTTTGCTTGTGTGCACGTCTTTTGATTATTATCTTCTTTTTTATGTATTCGGTGCGTTCGCTTTGCATGGAGGTGTTTATACGAGTGGGTGCGTGGTATTCCAAGCTTGTGGTCCTTTCCTCCTCATGGCTGACAGGAGGGACGCAAATTTTGTATTCTCCCCTTTTGTTCCACCGACCCGTGACACCGGTATAATGTGCGGGCCACCGGACACGTGATGGAAAAGATGACGAGGTTTGTGGTGGGGACGAAGTAGGAACCCAGTGGAACCAGTGTGAGTGGCCGTGCTTTCTTTTTTTTGCTCTCTGTTATTGTGGTGTGCGGTCTACAACATTTCTATTGAAATATAAGCATGAACTGCCTCTCGAGGCGAAATAAGGGAGAAGAGGAAAAAGCAACAGCAACAGCAACAGCATAAAAAAGGAGGAACGTGTGAAGCTGTGTGAAAAATGCTGCTTTAGAAGGATCGGTGAGCTGCCATGTGAGCACATCCCGCCTGTGGGTTCCGCTGAGTGTTCACAAATATGTGTATGCCTGCGTGGGCCGCATTGTGCTCGCTCCCCTCACACCTCCTATGCTGTTTGTTTTGCTTTGTTTTTGGTTAAGCGAGAGGATTATTTGGCGTGTAGTCTTTGCCCCGCTTGTTGTCTACAGCCGTGGAAAGCGCACTTGTAAAAGGAACAGAAAAAGACAACATCAATTCATTGTTGTTCTTGTTGCTGTTTTGTTTTGCCTGCCTTTTTTGGTCTTTAGAAAGAGAGCCGCGTCTCTTCCTATTCCATGCTTCGTGTGGACGGTTGTTTGCTGGGGCGATGGGGTCCTCGTGACTTTTTGCGTGGGCGGACCAAACGCGGCGGTGCAATTCATACACGCCACACACACGGAAGTCAGGGACGGTACAAACGTCTCTCAAATAACTTTGGCTTGCGTGATGGTCGTCGGCATGCGTGGAATCACATGAAGGGTGGTCTTGGTATCAAACTGGGCGGTGGACTATTTGGTCTACGCATTCCACGTCAGCACGCTCTTTCCACCATGTCGCGAGACGAGTACGAGGTTGCCATTTACGGCCATCCCAACATCACGAATCCTTATCGACATCGCATGGATGAACACCCGGAGTTAAAGGGGGTTATGCAAAATGCGTCTCTGGATGTACATTTGGTGCTGTTGATGCCTCGAGTACCGCGTGTCACGACAACGGCGACCGTGGCGGAGGCAGTGCCTCAGTCATGGGACGAATTACTTTGGCATTTGGGCGAGATCATCCGAAAAGAGTCTTGTTTGATGGACCATAGTAGCAGTATTATTAAAACTTACTGTGCAACAACGTCTGCCTCAGTTTTGTGTCGTGATGCATCTCACGACTCACTACATGCTGCTGCCGCATCTCTCTTTAAGGATCTTATGCGAGGTGAAAAACTTTGCCCATCGTCTCCGACGTTGTTGAACCAACGGCACGCAAAGAGACGCATTCCGTTACTTGGTGCTTCCCTTTTAGCGTCTGCATTGCCCTCAGCGAGGGCGGGTGTTGGAATCACGTCTTCCACATTGCCGTTTTGCATGACACAAAGGGAAGAGGTGCCACGAGTTTTTTTACAGGATTCAAAAAAAAAATTGACTGCGCCTTACTGAGCTCGTCCATTCCTGTTGCCTCGGCTCTCTCCTGTAGCGTTGCCCAACGTGGGGCACAGCAGTTGCTGCAGGATCTGCGACAGTCGTGCCCTCAGGCTCTAAATTTGTGTCTTCGTTTAGACGAACTTCTGCCCACCGGGGGTGAGGAGGTAAAGGAGAAGCATGCAACGGAGGCAGCATCAACAAACCCTCGCCGGAAATTGCTGCGGGAGGAAATGGACCCAGATGAAGTCGGTGTGTGGAAGAGTCCTGCAGCGACGGTGGATGCTCTTATGCGATGGCAGTACTTTAATTGGGATCCTCGTGCACATAGTAAAGATTGCTTGCCGCATCACAGACGAAGCCAATCCGTGCACGTCTTTGTGGACGCCTCAAGGGTAACAGGGCGAAGAGTTTCTTCCGAAATAGGCTCAGGCAACAACCAGCGTCACTCCGCGCTGCGGTCATTGATGTCTCCACTGTTTTCAGAGAATTTACGGGCGATGAACTTCAAACGTGTGACTCAGAAGGGTCTTGCCGAGACGCTGGCGGCGTTGCGGGGGTGGTCGGCAGATTCCCACTGGCGCGCCCTTGAGGAACGAAGAAACACGCGCAGAGGAGAAACGGAGGCGCACTCACATTCACATTGACACTTCTCCACTCTTAGAATAAAAACAACAATAAAAAAGAGAGTCGTGCTGGTGTGAATTCCTTGTATGTCAGGGAAAGATAACATGTTGGTCGGGGCGGGGTGGAGAGGAGAGCGATGGATTCATCCTTCTATCTGGATGTGCCCATGCGTCTGGAGCTGCAGCGCATCTATGGATTTTTGCATTGCGCTACGTCTTTTTTTTTTTTCTCAAGTGAGTTTTTTTAATCCTTTTTGGTTTTGGTGGTTTTATCGTTTTTTATGTTGCCTTTTGTATTCAGGGAGAACTGTACGTGTGATCGAAGGGAACTGTCTCTCTCTCTCTCTCTCTCTCTCTCTGTGTGTGTGTGTGTGTGTGTGTGTGTGTGTGTCG
>NW_021705746.1:72420-82501 GCF_003719475.1 Trypanosoma rangeli
AGGAACGTAGTACGTGTGATCGAGGAACGTAGTCTCTCTCTCTCTCTCTCTCTCTCTCTCTGTGTGTGTGTGTGTGTGTGTGTGTGTGTGCTTGACGGGATCGACATGCCGGGTGGAAACGGTTCAGCAGAAGTACAAGTTTGTGGTTGGTGACGAGAGGTAACCGCTGGTTTGGATGCGTTGCGGGGTGTATGACAGGACTTTTTGCGGCGCACTGCGGTACACTCGACTGTCGCTGCCGCAGCGGTGTTGGTGTTCAGCTCCGTATGGTACCTTGCATGTGGTTGTGCGGTTTGTGAGCAACTCGAGCATACCGATTGCAAATTGCTACAGGCGCCTCGGCGTCGACTGTACGGCGACAACGGAGGAGATGAAGGCCGCATACCGGCGCCGTGCACTAGAGTGTCACCCTGACGTGGTGAGCGATGATCAAAAGGCACAGGCGGAGGTGGAGTTTCGTGCTGTTTCCGAGGCATACGACGTTTTGATGGACCCGCACAAGCGTGCAGAGCATGACAAGGCTCTTGGACTGGATCGCGTCGCTGCATCGAGAGCAACGTCACCGCAGCGGGATACGACTGCTTCACCGTCGCCAGCTTCTTCTAGAGCTGCTTCGACGCGTCGGCAAAAACCATTTGTGCGGGGCGATGCCGATCGCAAGTTTCGTGAGGCGTTTCATGGCATGTCTATTGATCAGGTCATATTTCAGGAGCGTTTGCGGCAGCGGCAGGAAAAACGAAAGCTGCATGAAGCGACGGCCTCTTCTTCTTCTTACGAGGAGTCGTTGCGCCGTGTTATAGTGGATGCCGCGGAACGATTTCACGAAAAGGTGCAGCGACAGTATGGACCCAGTATGCTGCGTCATGTGAAATTGCAGACGGAACTGCCTAACGGTCCGCAGCCGCCGCCCTCTGACTACATGCCATTTCGCCCGTTTCATGGCTGGTCTGTGCCAGAGGGCGTCCGCACAGTGCCGGAACCAAGGATGGGCCCTATTTCCCACGTAAGTGAAGAAAATGTGAAATTTGAAGGGCCGCCAACACCCATGCGAAGGGATCTACCGAAGTATTTTCCAACTGTAAAGGCGCTAGACGGCTCTGTGATGGGTCGGGGTGAGGCGCTGCAACACCTCGAGAGGGAAAGAAATGCACCGTACAATATGGGTAAACTGTACTCATATCATAGACCTTACTGAAATGTGTTGTTATGCATTATTCGTGTGGTTGATTTGAAGACGCCGGCCACTTCTACCAGTAGTGATGAAGGGGGGCGGTCTTGCAGCTTGTGTGAGAAATATGCCAAGTTGCTATTGTGGTTGCTGCGTGGGAGGATAGGATAATATGAGGACGCAGTTTATGCACGAACGCGTCTGGTTTACGTTTTCACATTTTATTTTTGTTGTTTTATGTGTGGAGTTTATTCCTGTTTATTTATTCATTTGATATTATTATTGTTGTTGAACGCTTTCTTTTTTCCCCTTTCCAGCACTTAGTTTTTCGTTTGCGAACAAACAGAGGCGCGCAAAGTTAGTCAATACACGAAGCAAAGCTCAGCAGGGAACACAAAGCAAACAAACAAACAAACAAACAAACAAACAAACACACACACACACACAAACACACTGTTAGGAATAAGGTGGTAAATCAAACACGCAAAAATGCGCCGCCATGTTCTGAAAGGCTTCATGATGGCCGCTCCAGCTGCATCGGTCCTCGCAGTGCCTGCCCGAGGCATTTTCACGCCGTGGGGGTCTGTCCCGCTTGAGGAATGGGCGTCGACGGAGTCTTGGTTGAAGCGCATCACCAACAGGTCAAAGTATCGTAGCTTTGAGTTCTGCCATGTCCCAGAGGTTGAGCCTCCTCTGGGTGTTAAACTCTCCGCGGTGGAGCAGTACCTGCTCAGCTGCGTGGAGGACGACACCAACCGCCTTATGAATATATCCTGGACGTATGATTTTGACTCATTCTGGAAAGACCGCGTGAACTCTCACGATCTCCTCTATAAGGCTTTATACCTGAATCAGTTTCCGTTTTACAGGTTTTTTTTTGGAGACTGCTCAAGCAACGAGGCAGGACGGAAACACATTGAAAAAAAGCTGAATTATCTCAAGGCTGTACTGCACTGGGCAGGGAAGACGGAGAGGCGCTATACGGCTATAATGAAGGCCAGATTTACGATGCAGCGCGAGATCTGGAATTCGCTGGAGCGCGAGCGGTACCTCATGGGGTGCGTGGAAATCGTAGAATCCTTCAAGAAGAAGGTGCCAGAGGAGTTTGCTGCAAAGGCCATTGCGGAACTTGAAACCGAACTCAGCAGCATGCGGCACTGGGTGTGGGACTGTCCCAACGCGAAAAGGACATACAAGCAGTTAGCGTGATAGAAGCGTGGAGATGCTGAACATGTGGTGTCGCCGTTAGTACAAAAAGGAGGGGCTGGAGAAAGCGAGCAGCATGTATAATATATATATATATATATATATATATATATATACGTGCATAGTTGTAGAATCTTGGAACGAGCGCATGGGAGGCGGGAAAAAGGGAACGAAATCCTCAAATAAACCACTTTGTATGGTGTGGGAGGCGTGTGTTGGGGTGGGGTGTAGTAAGTGACGCGTTCACATAGTATTGTAGACAGTCTCCTCGCTTTTCTCCGTTTCTTTTTTTTTTCTTTTTTTGCCTGTCTTGCTTTCAATTGTTATTATTATTTTTTTTTGTCCTGGACCTCAAAAAAAAAAAGTAGGTGTTAACTTCATCGCCCTGAAGGAGAATGGGGTTGTGTTCATCATCATTTCTATTCGTGTCCTTGACAGTACGGTGACTTTTTATTTTCCTCTTTTTTTTTTTATTTGTATGTGTTGTTGCTGATGCACGCACTCACGCACAGCAATATGTGTGTAGGTCGTTCTTAGCAATGGGCATGCCGCAATCATTTTTGTGGCGTGTGATGCATTCCAATGCAGTGGACAAACACATATGCAAAACACAACAAAATACGACTGCGGCGTTAAGTCGATTATTGGCGGGCACACAAGAACGGCTTGCATAAGGAAGGTATGTTTCACGTGTGTGCGTGGTGTCATTCATTTTGTTGAACTGAACCATGGGAGTGAGAGAGATGAAGTAATTTGCGTCTCGGTACTGCATTCTTGGTGGGGACTGCGGCACCGTGGGGTGGCTGCATGGTATGTCTCTTCCCCGTATTTTATTTTGTATGTTTGAGCAGGCTCCCGCCAGTGGCAGTGGAGCATTCGCGTGGTTGGGGACGCACTACAATCACACCCCTATCTTGACTGTATGCGTGTTGCCAAGTCTTCTTCTGGCATTTCTTTTTTTCCCTCCTCAATTATTATTATTATAAACAAACAAACACGAAACAGCACTCACAACAAGAACGGGAAAGCCTCCGGAGCCGATAACGAAGGGACTCATTGACAGCGACTGAAGGGAGTGCCGGGGAGCTGACAGCGCACGTAGACGCAGAGAAAGATAGAACGCTGATGAAGGGTGAATTGTCTCGTTGCCTATGGGCACGCACGGCACGCAGCTGCCCCACCTTTATCTCTGTGCGTTTTGGTGCGACTGCCTCCGCTGACGATTTTCCATCGTCTGTTCTTCCCCCACACAGGGGATACGACTTACATAGCTTTAGTTCCTCATATACACCTCGACTCCCCGTTCACCAAAGGCAGAGCTACGGTACCGCTGTTATTCGTCGGTGCTTCTCCGGTCCAACTCCGAGTTTGGCGGTGGAAGCTTTGAGTTGTGCTGTGCCTGCTGTGCTGTGCCTGCAGTGCTGTCGCTCGCACATTAGTTCCTTCAAGGAGGAGGGGTACTACCGCCTCGCGCAACTGCGGGACATTCAGATAGACGAGAACTGCTACACTTTGCGCATGGCCCGTGGCGGTGGACCGGGGGGTCAAGGGGCGAACAGCAGCAGCAACAAGGTGGAACTGCGTGCCAGCGTCGTTGCTCTTAGTGAACATTTCGACGAGGAGCTAATTCACAGACTGAAGGACAATGAGCACGGTAAGGCACTCACCGCGGACGGAGCGATATTGGTTATTTCAAGCCATGAGCACCGCAGTGCACATCAGAACAAAGAGGCTTGTTTGCGCCGTCTACGGGAAATGATTCAAAAGGCCTCATGGGTGCCTCCAGTGGAGGCGGGTTCCATCAAACGCCCCACAACAATCATAACGGCGCACAAGGTGGAGCGGCGAAAGAAGGGTTCATTGAGAAAGATGCAACAAACAGCACGCAAAGGCCTCTGGTGATGGGAGGGAGAAACTTTGCTGGTGGCTGTTTTGCGTGGCGTGGAGTAAGTCTTGCACGCTGCTGAGCTGCTTTGTTTTTCACAATGTTTTTTTTTTTTATATTCAGTGTCTTTCAATTTTTTTTTGTATATTCCGCTCGGAATGGCGTGACGTCGTCGCGTCTTATTCTTGCCGCTTTTGCGTCTTCCCCTCTTCCTCTTTTCTGCTGGTGATGGTTTCAAGGGCAGGAAACGAGCAAACAAGCCGTAGGGTGTGAGATAAAGTTAGACATTTTTTTATTGCTAGGAACTGAAGAAATGCTGAAGCGGTTCCCCAGGCGACTTGCGCCGCGTGCAAAGAATCACGCTGAATTAGTAAAGATGTGGAAGGATAATTCACATGTGGTGGAGAAAGCCAAAGCGGAGAGTGGCTTGCAGTTTCGCGACACCCGGCCGCCTCTGATGAATGAGTCCGATGAGGCAAAGCGTCGTCGCCTCATCTATCAGTCTGCCTATCGCGGCATGGTGGAGATGGATATCATTCTGGGTGTCTTCTCTCGCAAAAGTCTCAAAGAGATGCCACGTGAGCAGCTGGATGAGTACGACATGATACTCCGACACTTTGATGACGATTTATACAAGTGGGTTGTGATGAACGAGCAGCCGCCTGCAGCTGTGGCAAACATGCAAACGTACAAGGCCCTACAACAATTTGTGGAGGAGGAGAGGGAAAGCCTTTTGGGGCCAATTGTTTAGCAAACCCCACTCACCGTGTAGATGGTAGGAGGGCATTTGGAAGGACCCGCATAGAATTGAGGAGCCAAGAGCAAAAAGACGACGGAAAGACACACATCTATACCAAAACGAAGAAAAAAAACATAACCGAAAGAAACATGTATGACTGCCTCGGCTGGTGAAGTACGAAGTGGCCACGAATTCCCAAGGAGATTACACGCCTTGGCTCCGTGACTCTTATACTGCATTGGATACAAATGTTGCGTGTTCGTGCCGCAACGGTTTATTGTTGCCTTGATTTTTGCATTTACCCTCAAATTCCTCCTCCCCTCTTGCTTTTTTTTTCTTTGTTGCTTCCTTTGGCTCAGCATCTTTTGGAGGCGCACCAGGCAACACCGTTATATCCCGCCCCTTGCACGGCGTTCGCATTGGTTCCCTCACTGCACCGTGACCCTCTCTTTCTTCATTGCGCCGACACCCAGGCATCTAGTTGAACCTCTTCTATCTTCTGACTCTGACATTGCTGTGTTTTGCTTCACTATCACGTGCTGCTGGTGGTGACGTGGTTTAGGGCTAGAGGAATCAACAGCAGAGCTGCGCGAAGAAAAGCAAGAAAGAAGCACGAGTGAACCATAGCGATAGCGTTTGGGGAAACGTAGCCAAGGAAAGGTATATTAATATTTTGTTGGGGAATATCCGAAACTGGCTGGGTCATAGGGCACTTTGGTTTACAGCTGCCGTCTAATCCTAACATCTTTGGCTGGAATTCACTGCTCGGAGTGGCAGTCGTTTTCAACATCGTTATGCCTATGAAGGGTGATGCAAATGAATCTCCCTACCGTCGTTGGTGTGTTAGTGTGGCTTTGCAGTCGTTCTGCGGAGAGCCGTGGGCATTGTCACGTGGTCAAGGAGGTTGTGACCACAGCGACACGGGTGGGGAGCCGGAGCATACTGATGCTGCAAGCAGGCAGCAAAAATTAGATGCCATGACACATATTGCCGGCGCTCCACTGCAGTTGTGTGAGAATTGCGCCAAACAACATGTGAACGACACCGAAAGAGAAGAACACCTTTTGCACTTGTTGGACGTCTTGCGTCAGTACAACTCCAACGAAAAGCTGTTGGAACACACAACGGATGTTCTGTTTGCATTGGAATCGCCCACGCTGACAGGGACCTCTGAACATGTTGAGAATGCCCTAAAAGAGGAATGTGGTGCCCAAATGCATTACGAACTACTCACCCCTCTGGACCCTCTTGTGACGACGGTGTTGTCCCCGGCAGTTTCCGTTGTAACAGATGAATGTTTGAATGCCATGGTGCTTGTATATGGTGCCACTCAAGAAATGAGGCAATTTGGAGTGATAGGAACTCCTGAGAAGTGTGGGTTACTCCCACAGGGAATTTTTATGGTGATGAACCGTACTGTGGAACTTCAAGAGCGAGAGCTTAATGCTATGTCACACCCTTTAGCGCCTTCAGCAGTATCAGAAGCGGTAGAAGGCAACAATATTACGACTTCCACCAATGACGATTTTGGTGTTATTGGGACGCATTCTTTCGTCCGTGCCGAGTCTACATTTATTGCTTTTGGTGCCACATGCATTGTGGATCTTCTTGATTTGAGGAACGACCATGTGGAACTTGTATTGCACTTGGAAGGCTCTCCGTCAGCGCCACACCATGACGAGGGTATAAAAACTTCTCCAGGACTGAGCGGGGACATGCCAGCTGATGCCCACGTGTGTCATGCTCGAACAATGCCGGCTGAGCACGCCAATCATGCCTTGGAGGCACTTGATATAGGTCTTGGAAACTTCACACGTGCCACTGAAATGGGATTATTGCATTCGGACGCAGGATCATCACTCCTCTTTTCATTAACACTCTTCACGGATGACTGTCGCTCAGCAACCTTCCACTTTCTTTGCCTTGCTGAGGATGCAACTGTGCAGAATTGGTTGGCTTCTTCCACGCTGGCACACAGTCAGGCGATACCCGATGGGGAAAAGCCTGAATGGCCAACCAGACAAAACATGACGTTTCCAGAAGTGCCGGACCACAATACCGTGACCATGTTAGTTCCCTCGCTTTCCTTTGGGAATCTTTTAACCTCGGTGCTTGTCTGCGGTTATAATTCTATTATAGCTCTTCAACGACTCTCTAGGGATCTCAATTTTGCCGTGACAGGGTGTCGCGTGATGACAATGCCTCAATTCACCGATGTTAAAGGACAGCGTTCCTATCAGCCATTACCACCTGAATGGGAAGAGGGCGTCACGCAAGATGGGAGGCGTTATTATGTCGAAAAATCAACAAAACGCTCAACATGGGATGATCCGCGTATCGAGTTGAAAGAACGACGTAAAAAAACTCCATTGGATTGTTCTGATGACCCACAGGAAGAGATAGGGTTTGCCATTCCGGCGATGCGACAGCCGCTTCACATACCACTTAACAAGGAGGACAAGGCATTCCTTGATGAAGATCTTCGAAATGCGTGCAGAGGAACGTTACCCAGCACGAAGTCGAAGTCTGAGGAGCCGCCATACAGAATCGTAGTTGTCGACACGGGAAATGAGCAACACGTGTTGCTGGGATCCACGCCATTGCGGCAAACGGATGCGACGCAGATACCGAGTATCATTACTTGCACGGGAGTTGAGACCCATGTGATGGGAGAGATTTCCTCTAGAGCTGACGCGGCTCCCAAAACGTTGTGCGGCGGAGAATTGGAGGCGGGCGTCAAGGATGACGGCTCGATTTTTCCTGCTGACAGCGACGAAGAAGAGGAGGAGGATAATAGTAAAAAGGTGATGGGGGTCGATGAAGCAGACCGTACGGGTCACGTGGTGTACGAGGTAGAAAATCTTCAGTTTGAAATTCCAAACAAACCATGTGTAGAAAAAGAAGACATGACAGAGGAGGCCGCAGAGGGAGGAGAAAGTGTCACAGCACCCGAGAGTCAAGCAAAAGTAAAAAACATTTGTACGCGTTTGGTGCGAGGTGCCGAGGGCAACGCCTCAGTAGGTACTCCCAGGAGCAATAAAGATGATGCTCCGTTATCTACGTCGGAGGCTACGACTACTTGTGTCCGCATAACTCCAGAAATGCAGGAATTGGAATCCCTGGTGGAAGAGTTTTTTCATTTTTATGTGGCAGCTTGTGAGACAAAGAAACGTGTTGAGCATCTTGAGCAAGAGATGGCTCGCATCCAAAAAGAGTTGGAAAATAAGAAGGAAATGGAGGATGAACTGCGTCGTGAGAGGGATCAGGTTAAACTGCTTCGTGAACAGCTTGCTGCGGTGCATGCCACACAAGGTGGAGCACTTAAGCCGCTTGAGCAGAGTGAGACAAGTCTCATTGAGGTGTGAAGTGGCATGTAAGATGTATACACTCACATTTACCATTGGCGTGTTCGTCTAGATTTTAGTGGATGTTATTTATTTATTTATTTATTAAGCGCAAAATCTGAACTTCCAGAAGATGTGAGCGCCGCAAATAACAGCGGATATTATTTTGCTCGTGCGGGCGCAAATTTCATCTGCATGATGTACACATTTTTGCTATTTTGCAATTGGTTTGCCGTCACTTTATTTATTGCTCTCTGTGTCGGGTGCATCGTGGATTGTGATACTCTTGCTTGGCAGCGAGAGGCTGAGCTTTTCCACCGAGACGTTGGCTTGCCACAGCGGCACCATCACCATCACCACTACCAACAACAACAAAACGATTATTCTCTGCGGTTTTTGTTTTGACCAAAAGAAATGGTGTAGGTGGTCGCTGCGAAAGAAAGGGAAGAGGCTCAAGTGAGTGATTGCACCCACGCAGTCTCATGCACTACCACACTGGGGATCAGTGGAAACTGCGGAGTGAGTGCAGAGCGAAAATGAAGGAAACAAATGCGTCGGAGAGGGACAAAATAAACTGCTAAAAAGTAAAGGAGGATGACAGACTTGCTCTTCAACAAAAGCCAACATGGAGGGGGCACAGCGGGTTTTTTTTTTTCTGTGTTATTGTTTGTGAAACGGGCTTCATGGGGAATGATGATTGATGGTGCGGAGATGATAACCGGCGTCGTTATCCCTTTGGGGTCTACTGCTCCACTGGGGGAACCGCCGTAATCTCTTTAACTGTGCATGGTGAAGGAGAGGTGCGAAGGAAGTTTTAAGTTTTTGCTTCAAAAAATAAAATTAGTAAGAATATTTGTAAAAAAAAAAAATTGTTGATGGATGTGGGAGAATACAAAAGTGGTGACACAAGGCACATATATATGTGAGCGTATGCAACGTGTAGTAGCATGCAAGTGCGAGCCAGGTGTGTATGTGCCCGTGTGTGCTTGGGGGGTGGAAGACTGCAGGGAGGTTTGGTTTGGTGTTCACGAGGAATGAAAATGATTTATGGAATCCTCATGGAAATAAAGTTATTCATAAAACTGTTTTTGTTTTTAAGACTAAACTACACCATGGCTGTCACAACCACCGCGGTCGTGTCTTTTATTTCTGAAGGATGACGAGAAGTGGGGAAGCTGGTGAAATGATTTTATAAGTTGTGCTTGTTGAGAAGAAACGCATGACAAAAAAAAAAAAAACGAAGAAAGGAAAAAAAAAAACTGGTTATGTGAAGCATGAGTGGGAAGGAAATAGGACGGGGAGATATATATATATGTATGTATATATATCTGAGTATTCCTGTCTTTTCGTCTGTACCACCCACATTCTGGGTGTGACTTTTATTATTATTTTTATTTGTTTTTTCCTTCTATTTACGACCAATTCTCAATTTTTTTGTTTTGTTTTGTTTTGTTTTTCGTTTCGTTTTATTTTGTTTTGTTGGTGCAGGCACCTATGGTTGTGCTTGTTTTGGATATATATATATATATATATATTTATCCGCCTGTAATTTGTACTTGTGGAAGCCTCTAGTTGTTCATTTACGTGTGTGAGTGTATGTGCCATTGTCGCCACCCTTCTCCTGCGGCGAGACGAGTGGTTCCCCCCCCCCCCCCTCCCTCCCCTCATTAACTGATTGAGACACTTCTTTGCGGAAATTATCTTTTTAAAACAAAACAAAAAAAAAACAACTCCTTCCC
>NW_021705746.1:83053-101792 GCF_003719475.1 Trypanosoma rangeli
TTTGTTGTTGCAGCAATCAAGATTATCATTACTTTTTTCTTGTTTCTGTTTATTTCCTTAGTAGCTGGTTTCTGCTTGGCTGGTAGTGGGGGCGCGGCCGCTTCGGCTAACTACTTTAAGTCTTACGTTTTTTTTTTTTTTTTTTTTTATTATTGGTTCAATCTGCCTTGTTGCATCTCGCCTCCAAAGGCCTGTGGCCTTGCCAATGTGTGTACTGCGGTGCGGATGTGTCTTATCTTTTTTTTGTTTAAATTATTCATCTACTCTCGCATGGCTTCAGTAGTTGCTGCTGCGGCATCTTTTTTTTTTTTGTTGTTGTTGTTGCTTTTGCGTCTTTGTGTATACCGGTCATTCACTTCGTTGTTTCCACTCCGAGTGTGTCTGTTCTATGCGTCTGTGACATTGGCGTCGCCTTTCTTTTTGTTTTTTGTTTCTGTCTAGCTGTTGCTGTTCCCCCTCAAATGCATGCCTCCGTTTGACCTTAAGAAGAAGGGCAAATGACATCAACAAACATTATGAATGACCTGTCGGTCTACTGGAGTGGGGACAGGAAGAAGCCTGCCTACAGCTACGCACCGCAGCTTGTGCGTCTGCCACAGCATATCGTGTCACGGTACGTGAACATGCACATGGATGAGGAGACAGCAGAGTGGCTGAAGCTAGCAGCAGATGTGAATGTCACGAAGCTCTTAATCTGTGGCATTTTACGCGGTTTTGTCTCACATACAACGGCCAACGGGATAATGAACCGTGGTGGAATGTTTGTCATCTCCACAGCACAGGC
The DNA here is from genome assembly GCF_003719475.1 of Trypanosoma rangeli. Taxonomy (NCBI): domain Eukaryota; phylum Euglenozoa; class Kinetoplastea; order Trypanosomatida; family Trypanosomatidae; genus Trypanosoma; species Trypanosoma rangeli. Next base: position 83,838 of record NW_021705746.1, read on the forward strand.
TGCGCAGCTCCTATTGGGCACGAAGCAAGGCCAACAAATTCCAACGAAACCGGTGTTCGGGACACTATTGGATATTGGCGCCGGCGATGGCGGCGTTACATCACGGCTACAGCCACTGTTCCACCACGTGACTGCCACGGAATACTCAATTCCCATGCGATGGCGTCTCTGGTGGCGTGGCTACGAGGTGCTTCCATACCAAGACCCGTTCAAGAACAAGGATGGATCGCGGCGGTGCTACGATGTGATTGCATGTTTAAATGTGTTGGATCGCACCGATAAGCCGTGTGAGTTGCTTCACTCTATGCGTGACTCGCTGTCGCCTGATGGCAGAGTTCTTATTGCGGTTGTTTTACCGTGGTGCCCCTTCGTTGAGGATGGAACCAGGCAGCGGCGTCCGTTGGAGACGCTGCAAATGGAGGGAGGCGAATGTTGCCGTGGCGCCAGTTTTGAGGATTCTCTTCAACGACTTGTGGATAATGTCTTTATTCCCAGCGGCTTTAAAATAGAGCGGTGGTGTAAGCTGCCTTACTTTTGCCAAGGTAATTTGAGAGTGGAGTACGCTGTTCTTCACGATGCCGTTTTTGTCTTGAGGAGGAGTGACGGTGACTCAACTTCTTTGGGCCAAGAAGACGAGCAACACGGCAGGAGGGACCCATGAAAGGAGACCAGAGAAGATGGGAAATATATATATAAGGTGGATGGTCCTTATATTGTTATTGTCCTTCAGGCGCATTAGTGTCTCCTCATGCTACTTGCATGATTGCGTTGTGACAAGGATGGACGAGCGGCACAACGATGATTTACTTTTCGCAAATCTTTCTCCACTTCTTTATTCCCTCCCCCCCCCCCCTCCCTCCTTGAAAAAAAAAAATTGTTAACTAAGAAATAAGGTGTTTTATTTTTTTATTATTGCTTTTGACACTTTGTGGGTGCTAGTGATTCTTCTTTAAAAAAAGAAAAAAAAACTCTCTCTCACACGCCCATGCGCGTTGTCTTTGCGTATGCTCCTCGTTGCTTTGGTTCTTTTTCAAAATGATGCAGCTTCCTCAGGATTATTTTCTTGTTGGTGTTCTTCTCAGGGGACTGCAGGGATGAGTGGGCCGCTACCGAGGCCCGGGGGTTTTATCCCACGCCCACCGGGTATGCCGCCGCTTCCACCCGGTTTCAAAATACCACCGGGCATGGCCCCACCGTCTGTGCCACCGATGCCGCCCGGAATGGCCCCCATGCCGCCCCACCTGCGTGTAGGGGGACCACCGCCGCCCGGAATCCAAACGGGGGGTGGTGTTCCTGGTGGTGGCGCGCCGCAGGCGCCGATCCCACCCGCCGGGTACTCTATGCCCCCAGGTCGTTACCCACAGCCACCTGCCCATTTGGTTTCTGGACCGCGGGGGGACGTGGAACACGGGTTTCAGAACCACCACCAGCAGCACATGATGCCGCCTGGTGTGGTGCGCAACCCGAATGAGATGTATGTAGCAAGGGATGATCGCCGCCTGATGATGCCGCCCGGTGCTGATCCGCATGGCTACCCTCCATCCTCCTACCCCCAGGGACCGTATGGAGGAAATATGGGACACGGAGTTGGCGACCATCACGGCGGACACTCTCACAAAGGCCGACGAGAGGACGAATTGCGGGAGCCAACCAACACCGTCTGGGTGGGGAACCTGGATTTGCACGAGCACAATGAAGACATCTTGCGGCGTGAATTTTCTGAATTTGGAAGGGTCATACGTATTGCAAGGGTTCCAGATAAGAGTTATTGCTTTGTGCACTTCCGTTATGTTGAGGAAGCTCGGAACGCCGTAGAGGCGCTCAGTGCACGGGGCTCTCTGGGAAGAGCACGCTTCAACTACGGTAAAATGTTTGAGTACTCGCAGGAGGAATTGGAGATGTCCAGAGAAAGCAACAGTCACAGGTCCTCTCGCCGTGGACGTGAGGACGATCGACACGACAATGATGACCGGCGTCGGCGACCCCGCCGTGACGAGGAACGAATGGAACCCACCAATGTTTTGTGGTTGGGCGATTTGCCACAGACAGTCTCTAATGAAGAGTTAAATGAAAACTTCAAGATGTTTGGTAATATTAAAACCATTTCACGTTTGGATAGTAGGAATATGGCGTTTATTCATTTTGAAACCGTTGAAGAGTGCACACAGGCGTTGGATTTGATGCGAGACCAGCCCATTGGTGGAGCACGTGTGGTATTAAACTATGGTCGAGCGCAGCGTAACCCTGCTCCCGCTGAGGCGGGTTTGAGTTCAGATGGTATTCGACTTAATGAAACCCCCACTAATGTGGTGTACCTTGGACAGTTAGCTTCCGATGTAATGGAAGGAGACATTGAGGATTTATTTGAGCCGTTTGAGGGGTTTATTAACTCTAAATTTATTCAGTCTAGTGGTATTGCCTTTGGACATTTTGATAGTATCGAGCACGCACATGTTGCCCGCGTTGCATTGAACAATGCCCTCTTGAAGGGCGCCCCGTTGCGTATTAGTTTCGGGAAGAGTAACCATTCTATGACGATGGCAGATAGGATGCGAAAGGGGAAACCTGCTCCGCTGGGTCATCATGATGAGGGTAGCGACGCAAACGCGATGGCGCCACCGTCCCATGGGCTTAGCGGTGTCACCGGAGCGCTTGTGGCAGGCCCAGGGGCTTCCGCAACGGACGCTGGGACGATGGTGTCGCTACCCGCCATGGGGGTGATGGTGGGATCACATGCTGCCCCACCGCCACCGACGTTTTTCACGCGGGAGCGTCCCATTCCAGAGATGACGCTTGACGCTCGGCTACAATCTCTTCTTGGCGCCACCTACAACAACTGCGGTGAAGCAGACAAAGCACTGAGCCCCAGTGTTATTCAAGCAATTTGTGACCTCGCTGACGGGTGCGTTGATGAGCAAACTGAGAAGCGGCTTGACGACACAATTTTTCTCTACACACCTCTTAATTCTTCTCACGTGTTCGGTATCCTGGCTAAACGCATGCATGATTATTTTAACGATGATCCACACAAGAAGCTTCTCATTCTTTACGCCGCTACTCGAGTCTTGCTTGGTGCAAAGACGGAGTATCTTTTTTTTACCAAGGCGGCCCTTAACGCGTACCTAATGACGCTATTTGTTGCGAGCGAAGGGCAAACCCCGGGTGGGGTAGAGATGCTCACGTCCATCATTGAAAACGTCCACCGAAACCCCTTTATTGAGCGACAGCGACTGGATGCGGATTTCATTGAGGTATTTCGGGAGCAGCTGGAGGAGATTCGGCGACGTGTAAAGGTGGAGCAGGATCTGGCCTCACTGCTGACGAAAAGGAGGCGAAGGTGACACGAAACACGGAATATACATAATATATATGTATACTTCCTCCTTATTCCTCTCTAAAGGGAAGGATAAAGTGAGAGCAAGTAAAACGAGAAGGCTGAGAAGAAAACGAACGAGCCAGTAAACGGAATGGAGAGAACATGACGAAGAAACAGAAGTGCCCGTCCACCAGGAGGAGGGTGTTGCCTATTGTCGGGTGTGTGTGCGTCTGTGTCTGCTGAATGATAAGGGCGTCCTTCTGGAGTCTGCATCAAGGAAAGCGGCTTTTATGTGGCATGCGCCATTTCCACAGAAACACCCGGGTATTTTTTTTTTTTTTTTATCTCTTTCAGTGGGGCATTTGACAAATACCCAAAGAAAGAAAACAACAATAAAAATGAGTAGACGAAGAGGAGTAAAGGATAAAAGAGGAAAATAAAATTAAAAAAAAAAAGAAATAACGAAGGCAAAAATTTGGTTTGAACCATGTGAAAAAAGAGTGCGTATACACACACGTATCTGTATGCATCAAACAGAATTAATTTGTTGCTGAGATTAAATTATTTTCTAACGCTGCTACTGCAACGCCTTGCCTTGTATGCTGTACTAATTTTTTTTCTTTTGCCATCTACTTTAAAACGATGTTAGCTTATACAACTGACTTGTGCAGGCATACACGTATATATGTGATCTCTGTCTCTGCTTGCGTTGCCCTGAGTTCACCTTTTGCTTGTCATTCACAAAAAAAAAAAAAACGACAACAACAATAACAGCAAGAGCCAAATAAAATGTGGCAAGACGGGAGCTTTTGACCCTGGCCTTGTCTTTGTCTTTCCTTTTTTTCCCCCGTTTCCTTGTGGTGAGTAAGCACATGAGGAGGCGGGGGAACAGGAAAAGTAGACTGATGTTTGGTTGTTTCTTTGATGTACTTTGTGCACTGTTATGTCCTCCCACTTTTTGCTCATAATGACTAATCCACATGACCCTGTTGATTGCTCTTATTGCTACTGCTAGTGGTTGCTGTTGCTGGATGCCGTCTTGGAAGCTTCCATACGAAAACGCTCCGAGTTCTCCTTACTGGCTTTACAAGTGACGGTGGGGGCTATGGAGGCGTGCTCCAGCCTCCGTCACTTTGGAACTTTTCCTTTCTGCCGGCGATGCCTCTGGTACTGAAATGAATTACGGCCACTGAGCTGTTTTTGTGTTTATTATCAACATGCCAATTTTGCGCTCCTCTCTTCCCCACACTCTCTAGCAGGCGCGGCGCCTCATCCGTTGTGTCACACCCAGGTAAAAAACCTCGTCTCGTTTTTTTTTTTTTTGTGTTGTAGTACCTTGTGTGCGTATATTTTTTCTCACTCTCTACTTTGGCGCTGCTTTGTTGAGAGCGGGGCACCGGGCGGTGCGGGGGATGCTTACCCTGTACCGCACGAACAGCGAGGATATGGAAACGCACAGGGGAATTCATGCGGTGATCTTTCAGTTTCCTTTGGAGGGAAGAGGTGGGAAAGGACATAAAGCTGAAACGCGTGCGAGAAGTGTAGATTACCTGATGGGGAGTTTCAGGGAGGTATCGGGTGCCATCTTGGTGAGGATTGGGCAATGTGTTGGCCCCTTCTTTGTGAGGAGAAGAGGGAGAACAGTGAAGCTGGGGGGCCGTTGTTGACCCTGCGTTCTTCTTAGTGATCTGATTCTGTTTCTTTCGAGTCTCTATTCTTTTCTTATTCTCTTTTCCTATTTCCAGTATATGCATATGGTACTTCGGTGTGGGGGATGAAGAAAGAAAGAGAGATAGCGATAATGGTGCGTGCCACACGAGCGATGCACCGGCTTACCGTACCTCCAGAGCGATGCATACCTCTTGTCTTTTTATTTTGTTGTTGCTTTTTTGGAAGCTGCGTGGCTTCTACTTCATGCTTTTATATTTTTTCTTGTTTCTTTGCTGTTATGTATGCTCTCTTTCTCATGCGAATGCCGCAGATCAAACAGCAGAATCCACTTATAATAATAATAAAAGGAACCAATTAACCAGTTTTACCAAATGTGTTACGGACGATGGGCTGGTCTTGCGTTGCTCTGTTGCACTGTTGCATCCCTCTTTTCAGCGGCCCCTGTAGTGGCAGGGGATTACGAGTCGGCTGAGGTATCTGGCATGCCGCTACTTGAGCGGGTGATCGCACAGTCTTTTCAGGTTGGCGTTATTTCTGGAAGGTATGGCGTCTTCAATGCAACACTTATATTGAAGAACTCACCAAACTTTCCTGAGCATATCCACGGGGAATTGATTCCTACTGGTGAGCAGCGTAAAGCAACTGCAGGGCAAGTGCCCCTTGAACACTTTAAATACCCTCGATCTATGCAGACGGGGATGCTGCCGCATGGAGCACTTGATGCGCACCCTTCTCTGCTAAGTATTGACGTTCAACTGGAGTTTTCGGGTTCAACTATTGGGACAGTTAGTGCATGGTCTTTACCGGCTGAAGAACAGCTTCTTGAGCAGCGACTGTCTGAAGTGGAAGAAATTGGTGCGACTCCAACAGCCACGGCGTCTTTTTCGTTTGTTCCTGAAGCAGCGAGCATGTCACCATCCACGCTCAGTGATGTGCCCGCGATGGCACGAACAGCGACGGGGATTGTCACGTTGGAGGGAGAGAGATCAGGCACTTTCACTTTCCGCTTTTTTTCGGAACACGAATTTTCGCTTGTTTTGCAGCTCCACACAGAAGAAACTACGGTGGATCGCATTTGGGTGTACGGCTATGTTGCTCCTGACAATGCATTGCTATTACGTCCCGACACGAAACAGAGGTCGTGGTTTCAAAAACATAGTTTTTTAGTTTTTGCTGTCACATTTTTTGTAATTCGCGCCATTACTTCATATATCGATGTGAAACGAGCAAGGAAACACCAAGTGAAGGCGGCAACGGAAGCAACGGAAGCAGCGGAATCGAAAAAGGTAAAGTGAGGTTGAATAAGGGTGGTAAATACATGTGTCCATCCATACTCGCGTTTTTTTTTGTTGTTGTTGTGTGCAATATGCATGGGGTAGGGTGGAGAAGCACAGCCGCTCGCTCTCACTACACTTTAGGCGGGGGAGTGGGATTACCTGTGGCTGTGTTTTGTTACATTCGTATATTAGCTCTTTTCTCGAGGTGGACTTCGACGATTATCGTACTTGTTGTTACTTTGAATGACAAGTTACGTAACTAAGTGAGCCGTCTGTTCTCAGCTATTTGAGAGAGAGAATGGGAGAAGCACGTCTTACCCCACCCGCGACCACATCTGCACAGGTGGTTTCCCTCAATGTAGCATTGACGGTATAATACATTTGACACCCAATATTATTTACAGACGGTACTGGTACCAGCAACATCCCCCGCGTGTCGCCACCTTTGCGTTTTTTTTTGTTGCGTTCCTCCGCTCTTGTTGCTATTTTGAGGTTGTCTTTTTTGTTTGGCATGCAGACAAGAAAAGGAAGGGGATAACGCCATTTTCAAAAAAAAAAACGGGACGTGGAAAGGGAAGGGCGTATCATAGCTTTGACTACATACTGTGGCTTAATGCTCAACTCCACCGGCGTCAATTCTCACTCTCTGCAGAGTACTACCGCTGCCAGTGACACCGATGGAAGACTGATCGTTCTGGTAGTCGGGGAATTGGCAACGTACTTGTGCCGCTCTGGCGAGATACGCCCTTTCCTCGAGGACGGTCCCATTCCCGAAGAAGTGTTGAGGTTGGCTCCCACATTTTCCTTATCTTTAACCGAATCTGCTGCTTCACTCAAGCAGAAAAAGGCGCTGCAGCTTGTCTCAAGGCTTCGCGAGCACGTGTTGGACCGAAACATCGTCGTTGTTCTTCCAATGCATGTTTCCTCCGAATACCGAGAAAAAATTGTGATGTTTTTGTTTGTGAGGCTGGAGGTGAGAACAATCATAGTGCTGTCAGATCTCGTGGCCGACACCTTTGGGGCTGGGCTGCGGGAGTCACTTGTCCTTCATGCGTCTCTGAGGGCGCTTTCCGTTGGTCGCGTAGAGTCTGGCGTTACGGTGAAGTACGCGGCATCCGTTTCAGGTTCACTGTTGCATCTTTTGAAATTCCCCACCGCAAGGGGTGAGGGGTGCTGTGATGGACAGGGGTGTGTAGGGAGTAAAGCGGAGAGTCCTGAAGGCATAAAAGAAGAAGAGAAACAGAAGGCAGACGGAGTGAATGGAGAAGAAAGTGATGAGGGTGACGCATTGTCGCTTTTTCTTAGCTCGTCGTTGGGTAGCTCTTTCTCTTCTGCAACGGCAGTGAATTTATTGGATGAACAGTACCGCGGGGCGCTCTTTTCCTACTTTGGGGAGGAGGTGTATCAACGCGTGGTGGCATCGCAGGAATTTCGTGACGCAGGGATGAAGCGCAGGCGTGACGAGGCGAAGGAAAACGTTGAATCAGCTGTTGTAAGAACGAACGATAGTCTTCAAAGCAAAAAAGGAGTGTTGAAACACCTCATTGCCACCATCGCAGATGATGCACCGTTACCTGTGATTGTGACAGGGGAAGCCTTACGTGTTGCTCCATTACTTTGCAACTTCCTTGAAGAGACAGTGCGTGAATGCAGCACTAAGTTTGCAACTGTGGGCGCCTTGTCGTCGTCATCTGCTTCTTTGGCTTCATCTTCGACGACTGACAGAAGTGAGTCTTCTAAATCTTTCTCTTTGGAGGCTGCTGGACTTCTTCAACTTCAACCGTTACCGCTGCAGGAGTCTCCGTGGATGCTATCTCTCTTGGGCGGATCCTTGGTCTCGCAGCTATCGTTAGGAGAGCTGAGTAAACTGCGCATCTCACGAGAGGATGCACTTTCTTCTAAAGGCGGCATTATTCACTGGCGTTCGGTGCTCTGAATGCACCAAGGAGAGGGACAGAGCATCGGTGGAGCGCACCCATATTCATTGTTGTGCCTGGAATGATGTGTTTCTTCCCATTTCACCCTTTCTCTCCCTTTGTATAAACGAAGAAGTTACCCTCATCAGTGGTTGAGAGTTTGCCTCTTTGTCTTCTCTACATATTTATTTATTATTATTTTTTGGTGCCTTCTACCTCATGGTATTATTCCTTAATTAATGGGTGTGGGTGGACGTACGTAGAGAAGACAAGGAAGAAGGTGACAGTTGAGAGGGAAAAGAGTAAAAGCGTCAGGAAGGGAGTGTCAGGCCTTTGTTGTTTAATGTTTTGCTGGAGATGGGCAGGAAACGTTTTACGGAGGCGCTACTGTAAGCATAGTGGATCAGTGCATGTTCTACGGGAGCTGAGGAAAATTGCCATCTTGGAGGCAACCACGGATAAGCCGGTGCACGCGCGTGATAGCACGTCGTCATCATTCTTGGCGTCATCATCCTCACCTGCCTCAGCCTCAGAGAAGGAGAATATCTTGCAATCATTGGACAGTGCTCTTGAGGCGGCGTGTAATCGGGTAAAGTTTTCCAGAGGCGTTCTCAGCGAGGCCAACATGCTTAGTTCATCAACATCGCTTAGAGCCACTTCTTTGAGTCATTTTTTGGCGGAGTGCCGTCGTTTGAGACTGGAGATTGGGGAGGCTCGTGATGCTAATAACCGCCTTCGTCTTCGAGGGGCCATTAGGGTGTTCTGGTCGGAGAACGTGGATAGTGCTTTGGCCTGCTGCTCCCTGCAGGGGAGGGACTTTGGGTTCCTTGCCGGGTTTGGGCTTATCGACGACGCCTTACATGTATGCTTCTCCTCCCTACAGCTTGCACTTCAATGCGTAGCGCGCGAAAAGAGTACTTGCGCTTCCACGAGCATGGTGTTGGCTCTACACTACATGGCCCGGGAGCTGGACCATTTGGAAAAAAAAGCTATGGGACCAGCAGCATCACACTTCACGTGGCTACAAAAGAGGAGGACAATGTTGGAAGGGAAGACTGAATTTAAACCGCTGAATCAAGGCAACATCAACGTTGACGTTAACGGTGATGGGGCTACCACAGAGTTGGCGGTGCCGACAACGGCAGAATTAAGAATCTTTAGGCGAAGCGTTGCCACCCTTGGTGTGGAGCGTCTCTACCTCTTCTTCATTGAGCGGGGTGAATCTGGCCGGGTTTTAGGTTCCGCAGAAGACGCTTTACATGCGTTGGAGTTCTTGACCATCGTAACAGTTGATGATGCTTATGAGAGTGCGCGTGCCCTTATTGAGGTGAAAAAGTCACGCTGGTGCCAATCTAATGAAGCGTATCTCGTGACGTCCCTCTTTCGCCATCTTGTCCACAACAGCAAAGAATTAAAGTTCACCTCCATCGTTCACGCGTTTAAGCTACTGCGCATTTTCATGCCTTTGCTCTCGCCCTCGGCACCACCACACTCTTTTACTGTGAGGCAACAAGGGCAGCTGAACTGCGGGAACATGGCCACCTCTTCTAATCCGGACACTGATGTTGCGCATACCTTAAATGGAGGGGACGCGCCGTCATTTCGCACAAACTCGGAATATTCTGACTGGCAGGCACAGCGTGATAGTGTGGATCGTATTGTTTGGGGACTTTTTACGGCATTGCAGCGAAAAGATGCTCGTTTTGTGAATTCGTTTCACTTTGTGCAAATCATGGCTACGATTTCACGGCTTCCAGCGCATTTCTTGTCGCGTGCCCCTCGCCCGAGGCGTCAGACAATTACAAATTTTGATGTTTTTGCTGCAAGAACAAGCAACGGAGACGAAGTCACGGCGTCTGTGGCGGAAGGAGCAATTGGACCCTCCAGATCCGGAGAAGGAGCTAACTCAAAGACAGCGGAGGAGGTGTGGGAGTATATGATTGCAAAGGCGTGCATTTTTATTCCGGGTTTAACTTCAGATCAGCGGCGTCGCGTGTGCCGTGACCTCCGGCTGGCTGTTCAGAGGCGGGAGAACCACTTTGGAAACACGACAGTTGGGGATAAACAACAGCGTTCAAAGTTGTCTGTGGTCGAGACCTTGTTGCTGCCGATGGCGCACGAATTGTCGCAATACCCGATGGACTATGAGGCCGCCATGTTTGATGGTCCAGCAGAAGAAAAAAAAGGGGGGAATGTGGTTTAGTGTGTTGGAAAAACGGCTCCGAGAAAGAGATGGGAACCAGAAAAGAGAAGTAAGGGGACAAGATGTTTCTTTGTGCAGCGGGTTCGAATAAATGAAAGAACCGACCTCATCTTCCATTTACTGTATTATTCTTGCTGAGAAGTGAAGGGTTGTTTTTTTTCTTTTTTTCGTTTTGCGCTTTTGTGCCTGCGTGGTCGTGTGAGCTTGCCGCATCGCATAAAACGAAACTGCATGCACACACGAAAAAAGGTGTTGGAGAGGGCGAAGAAAGTGCAAGATGGAATTTGTTCTTGAGTAAAGAAACTAGGATTAAGAAGAGTATAGGGGCAACAATGATCTGCCGGTTTGGTCCAACCGCCGTGTCGCGTTGCAGGACGTCTGTAACGGCGCTCGTCTTGGCTCCGACACAGTCAGCACTCCGGGAGTTTCATAGCGTATATGGAATCGCCGCCTCTCTTGCCATGTGCACGGGGTGTGTTCTCTGCTTTGGGTCGTGGGCGAACAAGATCTGTAACGTGAGAAAATACGGTCGCTGGAGGTTTTGCAATAGTCTTGATGACGCCATAATGGTGTCGGATTTTAAAACTGCTCAGTACATTGGTGGCTTCATTGAGTTTTTGTTACACTGGTTTATAGTGGGTCCCAAGAAGTATCGCTACGATAGCAACTTGGCTGACGTGCCGGATAAACAAGCGCTTTGGACCGTTCTAGACGAAGTGAAGAAGGTGTGGGGTTAGGATGAAGGCATGACAGCCGCGTGATCTGCAGTTAACGCAAAATGGTATGGCGACGGTTCGATAACGGGTTGGGGGAGAAGGGGGTGGGGTAGGAGCTAGTAGAAAGGATTGATTTTTTTTTTATTTTCATTTTGCGTTCTTTGTTCTTTTTCTCGTGCGTTGAGTCGCTGAATGCGCGGGTATGAGCAACGGGGATAGTTTCCCCTTAGTAGCAGAGGTGCGTAAGCAGTACCTTCTTTCCCCCGTCCAGTGGTGTTGTTGTTGAAGTCGGTCTCTTTCTCTGTACGTGTGTATGTGTACGTCTCGTCCACATTTCTTTCTTTGGAGATGTGTGTGTCATGAAATTCTTCAAACAACATGCTTTCATTGTGTGTGTCTGTGCGTGTGTGCATTGCCGAATTTCTTTGCTTTTCATTGTGTTTGTCTGCCCCGTTGCGGTGTGTGGGGGAAAGGTGAGGGAACGAAGGAACGACAGCATAAGCGAGGTTTGTGACGTGCAGGGATGGCGAAGGGGAATACCAAACTCAGCGAGGGTGATATGCAGCGTGTGCGTGCTCTTCGGAAGCTAAGTGACCTCCGCATGCAGCCCTTGAAGTCGTTGCCAATGACGCTCTTCCTGCTGTGGATGGTTGGCAATGACGTTGGCATCTTTACCATCATGTTTGTAGGCATGGCGGTGGTGAACCCCCTGCAGAGCATCTTTGGCACGAATGACGTTTTCAAGGCCTTCGAGGAGGAGGCAGAAAAGGATGCAAACGTGCGGAGCGCTCTTAGTCAGTCCAAGCTGATGTACATTGCGTCCTGCCTGGTGGCGTTTGCAGTGGCTCTAGTGAAGTTGAACTGGATGGGACTTATGCCAGTGAACGCGATGGACTGGTTGGACAGCACACCACCGGACTACAAAGAACACGTTCAGGGCTTTTTCACTATGTGAGGGCAACGCGCGTCTCTTGCACTTGATAAAAAGGAGGGGGGCGTGAGCGGGGAAGGTGGGAGGAGTCAGAAGGCGCATGGAGCGACACGAGGGGAGAAGATAAAGACGAAATGATTACAGTGTGAGATGGTCGTATTCGCGCCAAAATGAGGGATTCTTCGTTGCTGCATGCAATGAATGTGAAGTGAAGAAGAAAATAAGCGGTGAGAGAGGGAGTTCCTTTAATTTTATCTAAAAAAAAAACAATGCAAAATGCTGTCGCGAATGAATCCAATTATCGAGCCCCCGTCTTGTTTGTTTCGGTTCTGCCTTTCGGAATAATACAAAAATGAGAGAATTCATGCACCCATGGAAACACATGCTTGTTTGTTTGCTTGCTTGTCTGTTTTTCTGTCTGTCTGTGTGTGTGTGAGGTGGGAATACATACGTACATATTTATGCTTATATATGTATATACGCCCCGGTCATGATGCGGCTACCACTCTCATACCTTCTATATGTATACATATATACATATATGTATTGCTGCCCGTACTTTTATCTCTCTGTGTTTTTTTATTCCCTGGTTTTTGTTTGCTTCTGACAATGGACGTTGGAATACACATATTTGCGTTTGTGCTTACCCTCATGTCAAGTAAACTAAAGCACGGCATGCCATCTATTGCATTGCGGGCAGCGCGGTACTTCCGCACGTTTGATTTAAAGCACAGTTGCCGCACACAGCCATACACATGGTACTTTTCATTATGCTTACTCTTTATTAGTTGGGCCAACTGCGCGCAGTACAAGCGGCTTAAGCCCATGTACCCGAACTACGAGGATTATTGCGTCAAAGAGGGTGGTAGGATGTTGGAGGCAAAGCGGCAGGAAATGGCGGACGTGAGGCGGTACAATAGCATGGTGAGTACAATGCGCAGCGAATTGGGTGGACGGAGTTGAGTGGATTCCTGTTACACACCGGGGTGTGACAAGAAGGTTTCTCTTCCCATGGGGCAGTGGTGGGAGACGGAGTTAACGCTTTTTGAACTGTTTCACCTGACTTCTTTTTTTTTTTTTTGCAGAGAACAGTTATGCCTGGTGAACGGCAAAACACGAACCTTTACAGTGTGCAGCAGCCGTTGGCGACTGTGTTATTGTGTGCTGTCGCGTATTCCAGGTATTGTCTTCTGTTATTGTTTTTTTCTAAAAAAAAAAAAACTGGTAGCACTGCTCTCTCTTCACTGGGTGTAGGGACTCTTCTGAAGGACACGGACTCTAGGAAGTTAATTTTAAAGGGTAATAGCACGAGAACGAGTAAGGAACTACAAGCAACGGAAAATGTTGACGAAAACGAAACATTCACTGATGGCCAGCCCCACACTGGGGCATTTTGCAGAGGTTATTGACTGCGAGTTGCACCGCGTTAGCATTATCTATTTAGTGCGGGGATATCACCTAGGGTACTCCTTAGCGGTGGCCACTTTCCTCTTTCTTGTGGCTCTCACGTTTTTTTTTCCGGCAAAGCAACCTGTTTATGTCGGTGTTGTCCCCTTCATTGCATGCTCCTTCACAGTGTTTATGGTTGCAGCAGGTCTCTTTTGCGCCGCCGGCGGAGTCTTTACACGAAGAAAGCGGCAAGAAGAATGGTTTCTGGGCAATGTGAAGGATTTATTCCATTTCCTTCTAGAGAATACGTCTTCTTACAGGATGGGGCAAATACTGTTGGCGTTGGAGGCCATGGCACAGCTTGGCAAAATACTTTGCGGGTCAGCGTGTGTTTGCTTGTTGTTGTTACTGTGGATAGCCTGGCTGATGCTTAGGATGAGGCGGAGTGTCATGGGTGAAGTGGGTTGAAGGCACATTTTGCGCCCCCATTTATCACACTTTGGCGAGTGTGTCCTTTGATGTTGTTTTTATACCTGTGGGGCGTGTAGGATTGGATGGTCCTTTTTTTCTGTCTCATACCACTACCCCTGAGAATGGTATATATAATATAATGTGTGTGTGTCCTTCCTTTTAGGTGGGTGCCTGTGTGTACTCTTCGTTATGCTCATCGTTCATTCTAACCTGCACTGAGCAGCAGTGAGAGGAGGTACAGAAGTCTGTTAATGTTATAAGAAGATGATGCAGCAAACATGGATCACACGCTGCGCTGCCAATGCCTTGTCAGCAGTGCAGGGGATGGAACGTCGTTTGCGTCTGCGCGACATGACGCTACGCGTGCCCACGAAGGATGGCACTCTGCGTCTTGTGTACGCATCTACGTTGGGTATCCTTCGGGAAACGCTTCGGCGGCATCGGCTGGCAGCACGCACACATGGTCATCGCCCATTTTTGGAACTCCTTGGGACGCACTTGTCATTTACCAACATACTGGCAGCGCTGCAAGAGGACGAGGAGCGTGTCACCTCGCGCTTCACGGCGGACGAAGCTACCATCATCACTGAGGCTTTGGCACTTGGGGAGTGTCGCTGCTATGTACGTGGTGAGAACAACAAGAGTGTGGAGGGGCCGCCATTCCCACTCAAGGTTGAGCGGACTCTATACGGTCAGAGAGAGTCCTTCAGTTCTATTACAACCGCGCGTTTAGATATGATGTTTCCTGTCGAGGAGGAAGAGAAAGAAGAAGGGGGACTAAATGACACTGATGCGATATCAACGTTACGGTTTGGTCTGAAAAATATGCCTCGTGAGAAGTTGGAGTACTTTCGGCACAACATATCGTTGCATGGTTACAATTTTTTTCGTCAATCTGAGGGATCCACCTCGGCGCTTTGGTGTTCTGCGAATCTGGACGCCCCCTCCATTCAAGAGGCTCTTGCGTTTTGTGTGGAATGTGCCATCACGCATAGCGCAGACAGTAATTTTGTGGAGGCAGACGCCAAACTTGAGGCTGCGTTGGAGCACTCAGGACTCTCCTACGGTCTCCTTCTTCAACCGATACTATCAGCAGAGGCCGTGGGGCGGGATATTCAGAGGCTTCAGCAAGCGATTTTATTCGCTTCTATTGCTACCCCTGATGTGTTTCGCGAGCTTAATCGCCGTGCAGTGGAGAACCGGTTTGCATGCCAGGACAGCATTGCGCTTTTCACTGGGGACTACGAGGGAGCATACGCAGTGGCGACGGCCGCACGACAGTACACGCAGGACCCCGCTTTGGCGGCACCAGCGATTGAAAAGCTACGACGTAAACTTGGGGTAAATGACTTTCGAGTGTGGCTTGACCCCACGGCGGTGGTGCGTAACGGAGTTGATTACTTCTGCCGCTGCTCCAAACACGATTTCCTGCGGTCTGTGATGATGCTCCCGAGGGAGGAGTTGTTGCACCTCATGCATGAGACAAGCTTTCGCTGCACCTTCTGTGCAAAGGAGCATCCACTACAGCCGGAGGATTGGCAGAGGACTTTGCAAGGCCGTGATAAATGATTCCAAAAGGCACACTCTGCATCTGTGTGAAAGACCGTGTGAATGACGGGGGGGGGGGGGGGCGAATAATTATCCTGTTTGTTGTTATTCTTTTCCAGCTTTTCTTCTGGTTGCAGCTGTTACAGATGACGGCGTCGTTGTTGTCGTGCAAAGATGGAACGACATGCACAGCGTGGTGGTGGCGAGGGACAATAAATTTGTATTTTGCCTCTTTGCATGTATCGCTGCATCAGTTTCCTATCTCACGTTCTTTCCACTTCCTGCCCTCTCTTTCGTTTTTTTTTTTTTGTTTGTTCTACATTCTTTTGTTCCATTTTATTCCTGTTTTTTTTTTTTTTTTTGACTGTGCTTGGGGCCTGAAGAAAGAGAATAAGGTAAGGGATGTTCAGCGGCCAAAGTGACAAGCCGAAGGGCGCAAAACAGACGCCCTCTGTGAAGGCAGGGGCAGAGCGGCGTCAACGGCAGATGATCAGTGTGCGGCAAAAGGCCCATGGGGAAGTCATGAAGCACGTTCGCGAAGACAATACGAGTGCCGTTGGGGGGGCTCCAACCCCTGCAAATGGGGAGCCGGTAACCGCCTGGTCGTTTAACAGCTCTACGTCTCCGGAGGATGTTCCAAAAGAGTTGTTACCCGAATTTGTCCGGATGGTGGTTGAGGGGCAGTCGGATTCAGAGGTGTATCAGGGCGTCCTCATGATTCGTAAGCTTCTCGCTGTGGAGTTGAACCCGCCGCATGATGAGGTGACCCAAAGTGGTGTTATTCCATACCTTGTAAATATCATGGATCGGTTTGAAGCTCCACAACTGCAGTTTGAGGCTGCTTGGGCGCTGACGAATGTTGCTGCAGGTACCTCAAAGAGTACAAATTTTCTTGTTGAATCGGGTGTGGTTCCCCGATTTGTGGCTCTTTTGAGATCCGAGCACGCTGACTGCCGCGATCAAGGAGCTTGGGGCATAGGCAACATTGCTGGGGAGGGAGTTTCCTGTCGTAACGTGTTGCTGCAATGCAATGCCCTACCGCATCTTATTGATATCCTCGTGGATCCCGAGCAACCAATCAATGTGGTTCGCAACGCCACATGGGCTCTATCTAACCTGGTTCGTGGGAAACCCCCACCGCCCCTAGAGCAGGTTTCAGTCGCCCTTCCAGTTTTATGCCGTCTTATTCACCATTCAGAAAAGGAGGTCGTGGTGGACGCTGGATGGGCAATTTCCTACATAAGTGACGGTCCTAAAGAGCGTGTGCAGGCTGTGATAGACTCAGGTGTGGTTCCTCGCGTGGTGGAATTTCTTTCCTCTACTTGTACCCCTCTCCAGACATCTGGTATTCGCACCGTCGGAAACATTGCGAGCGGAGATGATACGCAGACGCAAGTTCTTATCAACTGCGGTGTTTTGCCATTATTTGGCTCTCTCCTAATGCACCCAAGGCGTGAGATCAGGAAAGAAACCTGCTGGACCATTTCCAACATCGCTGCTGGGAGTCCAGTGCAGATCGATGCGCTCATTGCGTCTGATATATTCCCCGTGGTGATATCCAACTGTCTCGTCAGTAACGAACTCGATGTAAGAAAGGAGGCTGTTTGGGCAATCGCCAACATCACCCTTTGTGGCATTGCCCCCCATCTGCGGTACCTTCTGCAATGCAATGTGATTCCGCCCCTGTGTGACGTCTTGGCGACCCATGAACCAAGGATTCTGACAGTCGCACTGGAGGCCATTCTCGGATTTCTGCAACTCGGTGATGATGAATACAAGTCAGGATTGACTGACAGGAACATGGTGGCAGAGGCTATTATGGAATGCGGTGGTGTAGACTCCATTGAGCGCATACAGTCCTATACAGACAATAATGTGTACTGCTTGGCTCTTTCAATCCTTGAGACATATTTTAACGTGGAGGATGGAGCCCCGAATGGTGGGTTTGAGACGTCGATGGAGTTTGGCGACATCGCAGCGAACCAACAGAACACGGGCTTTGATTTTTGATGAGTGGATGGAGGAAATAAAAAGAAGAAGAGTGAAACAACAACAACAAAAAAAAAGAAAAAAAAGATAAAGACGAGGGATGCGACGTGAGCAATTAAAACCGTGGCCGTGAACGGGAGAGGGAGGAAGTTTGTGAGAGAACGTTGTGGAGGGGCACATACATATGCGTGTGCATGTAGGGAATCGGAAGGAGCAGCGCGGCAACACGCTGGGAGGGCCAGGTACGGATGGGAGACGTACAGACAATACACGCCCACGGCGAGGGAAGAGAGAACCACGTGCATGCAAGCACACAGCATTTACTGAGGCAAATTTGTTTTTGACCAAGCAGAGTCTTGTTCCACCCAGGAGGGAGTGACAGCGCAGGAAAGCAAATAAACCACAGCAACCCACCTAACGTCTCAATGGCTGCAGTTTTAAGACGTAAAAAAAAAAAGACGGAAACAAATTGTTAAAAACACTCATATATATATATATATATATATATATATATATATATATATATAT
>NW_021705746.1:101876-142721 GCF_003719475.1 Trypanosoma rangeli
AACAAAAAGCATATTGATCTTTCTAATTCAACTGCAATGAGAGCGGGAGCAAAGGAAGTAAGACATGAGAAGCATGCGAGGTGCAATCTGCATCTGGTTGCGTGATGGAACAAGGGTTGGACAAGGGAGCAAGAAAGAAAGAAAGAGATAGGGAGGAACGTGAAGGGGGGTTAGGCGTTGGTGACTTTGCCCGAGCACTCAGTCTCTAGCTAGAACCATCAATTGTCATCCACATTGTAGGAGTAGCAGATGGGCATTTGTTTTTCTTTTTGTTTTTGTTCTTTTTTTTTCTCTTTCTTTTAGGGGCAATTTGCTGGCTCTCCATCCTGTCCATCGTTTTTTTTTTTGAACCTGTGATTCTTGTTTAGGGGCTTACTGTAGCGCGTGACCCGGCGGTGAGGGGTCAGGCGGGTGTTAACAGGTGGAGAAGCAGAGAAAATTCCCTTTTTTCTTTCCCCCCCCCCCCCCCCTCCTCAGGATGTTTGCCCCCGTCAATATCAATCTCTCTACACATACATGCCTTGTGATAAGCACACCGGACATTCCGTCTGATGTATTCCTTTGGTGTCTCTCGTGTGAGAATCACCACTCCTGGTGCATGTGGATGTGTCCTTCTTGCCTCTGAGGGCGACCATAATGTTGTGTGTGTGTGTGTTCTTCCTTCTTTTTTTTTTTATCCTTTTCCTTTGCCCAACAACGCTCTGTTCATGAGATCAGTTTATTTTGAAAAGCAGTGGAGACCCCACGAAGAAAAGAATAGGAAAGGAGGAGGCATGCAGGTCCCTAGTCGACGTCGTAGCCGCGATGAGGGAAATGATGAAGAATTTGATAGGCAGAAAGATCGCAAGCAGCGAAGGCGCAGCGAGCGCCAGGCGCGGAAAAAGGCGCGCATTGAGGCCCATGAACAATGGGTGGAGCAGCGGCGTAGTATGAAACAAAATGCCTATGAAGAACGAGAAGAGAAGCAACACGACCGAAAAAGAGCACAACTAAACCGGTTGCCATCAACCAACGCGTCTGCAGCTTTACCCCGCAGGGTCAAGGCAGTGGCAAGGAGCACGAAGATAACCAACAACCATAGTGGGGCTATTGGTTCTCTGGACGATGAAAACACTTGTTCATCCTCCAAAACCCCTGCCTCATCGAAGGAACACGTACCGCTGTACGAAGAGGAGCAGCCGTCAATGATGCTCGCAGGTGCGACACTGTCAACAAGAGCAGCAGATACTTCCACGATTGTTATTAGTGATAGCGCTATGGAACCCACGTTGGCGAAATATACTCCACCGACACTCCGACGTAAGTTGACAGAAGAGACAATCACTGGGCTGGATGAACGTACACGACGAATTGTCAACAAACTTACTGTGCGCAATGTGGTAGAGCTGACAAGGGAGACTTCAGATCTTTTTGGTGGTGCTGTCGAGGGGGCCACACGAGCGTCGGTGTTACATAGCCTTTTACAGCACATTAACCGCATGTGCATGTTGGATACAGGACCCTTGACACCGATTGTAAGTTTGCCGCTTGCGGGTCTTATTCGTGGCCTCCAGCTGTTACATGGCAATGTGGTGGGAGCCGAGTTGATTGAGGGCCTCTGTTTAGCACTTCAGGAACGCCTTAACGACAATAGCGAGACAAGTGCATCAAATGGTGCTATGGTTTTCGCTCATCTTTATCTTCTGAATGCGGTGGATTCGTTGCTTGCGTCCAGCTTTTTGTGTTCTACACTACGAATTGAAGGCCAAAGGGGCGTCTGTGCCGTGGCGTGCGCGCTGACGTTTCTTCGCGCGTGTGGTGAGAAACTACTTAAGGAGGCACCTGGCCAAATGGAACAGGCGTTGACAGAGGCAAGGGCATCCTACAAGAGTCAAGAGCAGTCTAGTGTTCGGCACAGTACTCTTCTCAGTTACATTGCAGATATTCTGACGGGACACACACGGAGTGCCAAGCGCACCGTAGATGAGGAAAAGGCTCCTGTTGAGTCGTTGCTTAGGGATATGGCTACCTTGTTGCCAGGAGGTGGAGTGTCCGGCAGCAAACGTGTTTTTCATCGCGTCATGAGTACAACTAGCGTGTTAACGGGACTCACCTGGGCGCAGATGATGCGCAGTGATAAACCCCCTCGTTGGTTTACCGCTGCGGCGTGGGAAAGTGTTGATGGTGATGTCAGTGACAACTTCAAAATGCTTCCAAGGACCAGTACGGAGGCACTCTCATCTACCACTTCCGAGGGTAAAAGCACGGATGACGAGGAGGATGAAGCGGAGCTGAAAGCTGAGCGTATTCGACAACTGCGTCAACAGGAGAAGGCTATATCGGGGCAACGTTTTAACACTGAGAACAAGCGCGAAGTGTTTCAAGTTTGTGCAAATTCCTCGGATGATTTAGAGGGTTTTACGCTGCTTATGCACCGTGACCCTTCGTTTAGCCGGCTGCATGACACACTGGCTGTTCTGCTGCAATGCGCCTATCAAGAGAAGGTGTATAATCCGTATTACGCACAAGTTATTCAACGATTTTGCAGTGCAAAGGAATCGTGTAAAAATACACTTCAGTTCGCCTTGTGGGATATGTTTAAGGCGATTCGTGTGGAGTCTGTCGATATCATAGGATACGTTAATCTTTCCTGCCTAC
The DNA here is from genome assembly GCF_003719475.1 of Trypanosoma rangeli. NCBI lineage: Eukaryota > Euglenozoa > Kinetoplastea > Trypanosomatida > Trypanosomatidae > Trypanosoma > Trypanosoma rangeli. The sequence goes on from NW_021705746.1 coordinate 104,514, forward strand.
TCACCCACCTCATTGAGGTGGGTGTATTTACTCTGGCTGTCTTGCGAGGACTGGACTTGGACGGCACGAACCGGACGATTGGGTTATTTACTCGTGTTCTTCTCCTTCGATTAATTTTACAGTTACCTCCTGTAAGGCTTGCAGAGGTATTTTTTGGCGGTGATGGGTTTCGTGCACATGACGTGAAGATTGATACTCGTGTCTTGAGATCCAACCTGGCCGAGATTGTGGAGCGCTACTTTGTCGACGAGCGAGAGTCCGGGAAATGGATTCCGCATTTTTACGACGTGGTTGCTAGAGGCACTTCCTTCGATGTGCAGCGACAAGACCGTCACAAGGTTGGCGGCAATGGTGAAAGGGCAGTGGATGATGAGGCGCAGCTGCAGTTGTTTATAAAACGGATTCATGTTGTGTTCAAGGCGTTGAAACGTGGCATTTCTTGAGGGGTGGAGGTAATTCTACGAACCGCAAAGAGTAACTCGACAGTTAAAATGCTGGTGATGATAGTACTAATAATGAGATAACAAAACGGAGAAAATGGTGATTTCTTTATTTATGTTTCATTTTTTTTTGTTTCTTTGTTTTCCCCTCCATTCCTCATTTATCACACATATGTTTAATGCATAACGTGACTGCAGGTTGCGTTCACGGCTAGTGTGTCTCCGTGTGCATGCCTGGATCTGCTGCGTCTCATTCTTCCTTTCAAATTTCTTGTTGCTCTTTACCCTCACCAAACAGTGGCGGTGAGAAGTTTCTGTCACGACTACTGCTTTCGCTGGGGGGGGGTATTCCCTTTGTTTTTTTTTTTTTTTTGTTGTGTGTGTCTTTTGTGTTGTTTCAGGGGCGAGGTGAAGGGGCAGGGGGCAAAGGGTAGACGAGAGGCGTTCATGTCAAATGCCGAGCGGAAGCGGCCACTCCCACGTGCCTTTGCTGAGTTGAGTGCCCACTTTTTGCCAGCCCGAGGCGACATCCTCACGAGCGCAACTATCACAGTGGAATTTGCTCCCGTGAACGCGTCGGGCTGCACAGATGGCGGAATTGCAAAAGATGGTGACACGGGCATCTACGGCGCCGCCCTACTAGTGACATTGTCTCATCTACACGAAATTAGAGAAGTTCGTGTGTGGCTTGAAAGGAAGGGAGGAGTCATTGGCGACAGTGTGGTGGGGGAGTGGCGTCAGCTTCAGCTGAATGCTTCAACGCTGTATGAAGCAAAACGACGTGCGGTGCGCTATGCCGATTCAAGGATGCAATCATCATCTTCGTCAAAGCCACCCACCATGGAGCTTACAAGTCTAGTCGCCACCGAACAAAAAATAACCTGCCTGATGGTGGAAGAAGAAAACGGGGATGATGAAGGTGATGGGGTTCTTGAACTTGTGTTTGGGTCTAGCGACGACGAGAATAACAATAGCCGTTGTAGTGATGATAATAATGACGATGCCGGTAGTGGTGAAGTTAAGGAACATCGTAAAAGTATCGCAGAAGCGGAGACTACATGCGTTGTGCCGGAAGAAGAAGGCTGCGACAGCAACAACGACGAAGACGACAGCATAGGCACACATTTTATTCTTAAACTATGGCCCTGTGCTGCCGATGGAACAAGTGCAACCGATGAAGTCGGATGGTTCATGTCGCGCTGTTGCATTGAGGTTGGCCTGCTGCCTCCATCACGGCTGGCAAGCCTTGCCTATCCTCGTCTGACAGTATCCTCACTTGTGAAAAAAACGCACCCGGAGCATCAGGCAGAGTATGAGTTTGACAACGAAAGTTATCTGTTGTTGGTGGGGCAGCGTTTTTACGATTACTTCCTTTGTCCCCGCGTGGCGTACGCGGAGGGTGAACCAGGTGCCGCAAGATTTACAGCCGTGGACGTCTTTGTCACGGTGGTGCGTCCCTTCCAAGATGCGCTAGCCACTTCCTGGGAAATATTGTACATGCGTTCCTTTCCATGTCTTCCAGAAGATTTGATATGTGCATTTGTGAAGCCACAAAAGAGGAATGACACTGGTCTTATCACTGAGGAAAAACATGCAGGGGTTCGCTGGTGCGTGCGACATCACCCTGCATATACATTTTTGTCGTGTAGCGATGAAGATGATGTGTGCGGTGGAAAGTGTATTTATTTTTTTCACTGTGATCACGTCTTGTGTAATTGCCTTATTCCGTTGCTACGTCAGGCTGAAGCTGCCTGGGAGGAAACAGGTTCGAGTGCAGCAGTATGCGTAGGTGCCAAACTCCGCTGCAGTGCATCCACCTGGGTGGTGACTGGCTGCAGTAACACGCTATTGAGCCTTCGACGTGGTACGTTGTGTACACGGGGGGCGGTGGTGCTGGTGGCAGATTTGTTGCGAACCATACGACAACCCATCACCTCGCTGACGTCACCATTTCAGGTGAATGCTCTGCGGGCAAAAACATCGGTGCTGAGTTCTGCCTTGGAAGTGTTGTGGCGAATTTTTGCTGGGAACGGCGTTGTACCCGAGTTTTCGGTCAACTCATCAAGCCCCGCTCTCACTCGTGGATGGGCCCTCTGTCTGCTCTGCGACGAGTGTGGTTGGACGGAGTTGCTGTCTCAGGAACGCCGGATCGTCTCAGTTACGAGCTCTACACAGTCTCACGGAAGCTCATGGTGGTTACCTCAGCGCTATGCTCAAGAGACGTATGAATCACTTATTTTCTTGTCTTCCGCCTTTGTGATAGCTTCCCTTCGCCACAAATGTCACTATCCATGGCAGCTTCTTGAGAAGAGAAACAGCGATGCGTTTCCAATGGAGATACCGAACGATTTGAATACTACAGTTTCTAGTGGGATGCATCTTTCTCTGGTGCAGAAACTTTTGCTACAACAGCAGCAAAGTGGAGTAGGGAGTGGATATGCTGCTTTTCTGCCTTCTGTATTCCATGCCTTACTTTACTATGAGGAGGATCAAAAGCATGATGCGTGTCGAGATGTGAAGCTTCGCTTGAAGTGTGCAAATAAAAACTTTACACATTGCCTGCAGACAGGCGGCATTCGATTTTCGAACCTCATGTGGAGCATTGACGTTCCCTTCACTGTAGTGTACTTTGCTATATATGTGCCAACGGGGTCTCAGGTGGCACAAGCTGAAGCGCGCATTGAGAAACGACTTCAATGCCGTGTCGCACACGTGCTCCACTGCAGCTGGAGAGTCTCTGGTCTGACGTGGGCAAAAGGATTGGATCAACACACATCCTTCTCCCTCTTGGAGGTGGAAGCAGATGGCGACGGCAAGGATGCTCTGACAAAGAAGGCAAAATCCAAAGAAGAAGAAATAAAAGAGAATACCGAGTTATTTTCCATGGAAATCCCTCTTTTGGTGCTCAACCCCAAAGTTGTTCCTGCCGCACTCTCTATTTGTGTCAAACACGACTGGTTTTGGTCAAAATTCTCCTCGTTTCTTGAGGCATTGGCACTTCGGGTCTTGCTGCAGCACATTATAGAAGATGCTGTGGGTGAGGGGGTGAACCATGTCGAGGAGGCGGATCTTGTGTTTACGCCGCTGATGAACCAACTACTGGAGGACATTTTAGAGAATCGTTGCCATCTATCGTTTAAAGCTGATGAAACGTCACCGGCGGCCCTTTTTGTAAGGGCATTGCAGAGTGTGGATGTTGACGCTACGGCAGTTTACGTTCGGATTTATCCCAGTTTGCGCAGACGATTTGTGCAGCTTGTATCAAGGTTTAAGTTGACTGCTCCAGTTGTTGTGAGCTCCGCAGGGAAGCGGGAACGGGATGACGATGAAGGATCCCTACTGCGTGAGGGTGTGGACAATGTGAGGGCGAGAATGTTGGCGTATCTTCGGAGAGTTGAGGCGTATGCCGCATCGTTGCCGCGCACAAAGCCAAGATGGCAACAGCGACAGGAACCCCAAGACGGAAACGAACAACAACAAGCGCCGCAGCGACCGCGACTGTTATTGAGTCTGAGAAGGCGACCATTCCTCCACCAGGGGCAGGGGCAGGAGCAGGAGCAGGAAGTGGTGAAGCAGGCGAAGAAGACAAAGATGGTGTCGGTTTATAATCCTGGTGATGTTGCAAGTATGATTGGACGTGTTCTTACTAAAGGTACTGAAGCCGGCGTGGTGGATAACGCTCTCCTTGCAGCACGCTCAGCAGCGTTGTCGCTGGTGATGCCTTTGTGGTTGCTGTTACACAACCGGCCTGGTATGTCTGAGGCGCAGAAGGTGGCATTATTTGACGGAGCGGAATACATTTACGAATCCCTTCGAGGCTACCCCATTTCCACTGACTTGGACGCCGTCATGTCGAAAGGGTACGAGTCTCTTGTACACAAGGCGGAGTCGCCAATGGGTCAGAAGAAGGGTCAGGACACTTCCTAAATCTTTTTTACCCAGCGCGGCGTTTGCGTGATATTCTTTACGCTTCAGCGTGGTGTATTTATTTACTTTTTCTTCCACTCTCTCTTTCTTTCTGCTGGGGCTCTTGAGCGTGGGCACTGAGAGGGGCAAAGAGGCTGGGGGTGGGGGGAAGCCGCCTATGCATACAGCAGCGCAAACATATTACTTCCACCTCAACCAAACACACACGTCGGGGGGGGGGGGGGGGGAGTTGAGGAATACGTCTGTGTTAGTGCAAGAAATTGTTTGCTGGGTGAAATCTTATCTCAAGATGGACTGTTGTAGTTGTGTGAGTCACTCTCCTCGTGAGCGCTGCGGTGTTGTTGTCTGATTTCTCGTTAAAACATGAGAATCTGGACATAACTCTCTTTTCAGTGGCGATTTATCCTCCATTCCCCCTTTATTTTATTATTATTAGTTTCCTTTGTGTCGCTTGTTGTTATTGTCATTCCCACCCTTACTACGGATGAATGCGTGCGTGCCTGGACGTACGTGTAAGCGAGCGCCGGGGTGAGCTGCGGCGAGGTTGGACAGTGGGTTATTGCGAGGTAGGTCATCTTATTTGCTCTCTCTGGGTGTTCTGACACGTGGATAATTTCATACCTACCCATATAGGAGTAGGGAGAGGGATAACAGGTCTCTGGGCGTGGGAGGATAGGCACTGCAAATGAGTCAGTTTACACATGACACAGACAACAGTGCTCCTAAACGTCATCAGCATCACGAACCCGTCCTGGAGTACACCTCAAATGATGAAGTTGCGGTTATTTCTGTCAATGGGTGCAAGTACCGTCGCAGTGTCTGTGTTATCATAATGAATGATAAAGGGTTGTTTTTGGGGTGCCGGCGTTGCGATAATAAACGAGTTCTGCAGTTTGTTCAGGGAGGTGCACGGCGGCATGAGAGTCCTCAGCAGACTGCAGAGCGAGAGCTGTTTGAGGAGATTGGACTCCCCGCAACATATCTTCGCTACGCTGGGGAAATTTTGCCTGTCACGAGCGGAGACGAGGTCCGGGCTGCTTTTCGCTACACATCCAAATCGTGGTGGAAAAGGGGCTTCACGGGACAAGAGCTGTACCCGCTTCTTTACCTCGCAGAGACTGAGGTGATTGATAAATTGCACTTCAGGGCCATTCCAGGGGTGCGACAAGAGTTCTGCGGGGCCATGTGGATGAAGCTTGAGGAGTTTGTGCGGTACTGCCAGCCTTGTAAGGCAACCGCGGTGTCAAACATATGCACAGCAGTGGTATCGTTTGCGCATTTAGGTTTCACCAATGCAGCTGGGTCGTCTCTCTCTGAAGTGGACGCCCCACAAGGAGAAAATGTTAGAGATAAGGAGACCACGCCTATCAAAAAAAGACACTGGCAGCGGTTGCAGACCCAACAATAAGAGAAAAGGATTGAAGTCGAATCAAAGAACCAAACGAATTGGTAAGATTCCCTCCACGCCGCAAGAGTCACGCGAATGTTTGTGAAGAAAAATAAAAAGTCAGTCGACGAAATAAAAGTAAAAACGAAAATTAGCAGGTACTAATAATCAAAATGTTAATATGTGCATTTTATATTACTTTTTGTTCTCATTATTGGCCTGTTGGCGTATGCAACGCCCTTCTGTTATATATATGATTGCCCTGAATGTTGCAAGCTTATTGCTTTGTTCTTTGGTTCCCTCCACGTGTGTGTGCGTGTTTTTTTTTGTATCTCCTCATTTCGCCGTCTTTTGCGAGCAATCGATTGAGAGGGGGCACCGGCTGCGGCATTATTGTCCGTCGTTGGCTGTCAGCTGGGTTGCCGACATGTATAGAGTCTACGCGTCACCGCAGCGACTTCTTTGCGGATGTAACTTGACGCTTTTGCGTCGCTTTAATCTGTCGCTGCTCGCCCCCTTGCGGCTTTTCATGATGGTTGTGTACTTTACCGCGCTTGTATGCGCGGCGGACGGAAGCGATGCGATGATACGCGACGGTTCATTGGCTCGCGGCTACACAGATAGCGACTACAGATTTCTTCGCCGCACAACGGATGGTTGCCTTGCCGGAAGCTTTATTTGTCTCTTTTTCAACTGTTGGGGTGTGGTGACGGCTCGTACACTGCGTTCGGGGTTGATGAACATTATACATAGCTGCTGTCACGCTACCGCAGCTGTGCTATTGATCACCGCGTGGCACCAGGGAGCGGGAGCCGAGCATATCTGGCACATCTTCTACATCTTCGGCATCATTCCAACAGGGTTAGAGGTTGCCGCCTTGGTTGAATCCTACTGCCGCGGCATGGACAACTTCTTCTAGAGAGTTAGCTGGACGAGGGTCTCTCAATTGTGGTGGCGCCCTTCGTTGACTCCACGGAGAAACATACACACACACAAAGTTGCGTTTACATAATATATGGAGTAGTTGGTTTTTGCCTTGTCCATGACACAAAGCGCAACACTGAATTCTACACTTTTTTACATGAATCCTTCTGGAGAGGAAGGGCAGTGTAATTTCCTTTTCCTCTGCTCTCACCTTGTTGACAAGGATCCACGTAGACACTGTAGAGGCCTCACTTCAGCCAAAAACGCGGCGCATAGGCTTCATTTTATTGCTGCTGCATCAAAGCACATGCAATCGTGATCCCCACGGTTCTCTATTGCTGCTGCGGGGGTTATCAAGGCTGTGCGAGACGGTGCTGCACGAGGGCGGGCTGCTTTTCCCTATGGATGTGCTTGATGAGAAACCGATACTTTCTGAGTGTTCCTTGACTCCTCATGGAGGGTGACATCCGCTGTAAATCGACGAGAACCCTTTAACTCTGATTTCCACTTCCTTATTGTTTCCCCTTGTTTATGTGTGATTTTTCGCTTTATTGCTGCTGCATCAAAGCACATGCAATCGTGATCCCCACGGTTCTCTATTGCTGCTGCGGGGGTTATCAAGGCTGTGCGAGACGGTGCTGCGCGAGGGCGGGCTGATAAACGGCAGCATACATATATTATTATTATTATTTGGTTGTTGGGAGCTGTGTAATTGTGATACCTTTTATTTTGTGTGTGTTTTGTCACTGAGGCTTTTCCTGTTTGTCGTTTCACTTTTCTCGGTGCTCATCTCCTTTTTTGTTCTTGTTTGTGGGAAGAACGAAGTAAAATCGGTGGAGACAAGGTACCACCGAGAGAGAGTGACTCAGTAAAAACGCAAAACCGCAAAAAAAAAAGGGCAACCACATCAAAGCAAAAGTTAGGAGGAAGAGGATAAAGGGAAAAGTAGGGTAACAAAAGCGCATACAAAAGAATAAAAGGGTGAAAAAAAATAATAAAACAGGTGACATTTTGCAATAAAACGAGGAGTTAGAAACGAGGTTCCGCCAGATTTCCCACAGCAAGTGACTGAAAATCAGTGATTGTGTGAAACCAGAAGGTTCACAAGGAGCCTTAAAATTTCCGGCATCTCAAACTCGTCAAGACGTCCTTGATTAGCTTTACAACGTCCAGGCAGTGGACCTCATTATATTCCGAGCACAACCGTGCGAAGAAAATGGTCTGCTCTTGTTATGAACGTGTAGATCCAGAGCTGTTGCGGGTGAAATTAGCACGTACATGGCTAACAGACCGTGCTGTGACCACCGAGCCCCCAGCACTGTACTGCACCTTGTGTGAAAGGCAGGGGGCCTCGCTGTCTACCAAGACGAAAAACAAAGGAAAACTGCAGTGGTTTCCCTTTTCACGCACTTCGAAGGATTGTGCAAGTGCTTTAGGGGGGAATGTCAAGGAGGATCTCTTCATGTGTCTCTCATGCACCATGTGCTTCTGCTCACAACATGTAACATGTCATGAGGCAGAAGAGGCAAAGATTTGTATGGATAGAAGCATCCATCATGGAAGACGTCACTACCTTTTTTTTCTTGTTCCATCGTGTGCAGCGGCGATGAACACTTCTTCCGCGTCAGGCAAAGGTAGGACGGTGTTCCCAGCCTTTCAAGTAGATGACCTTGAACAAATACGAGGGTCTGGTGTCTTGACACTTGAGAAGGAGGCTAATATTGGTTTTCGTCCAATCGGTGATCCACAAGGCTGGGTTTATTATGTATGGTGTGTGCTTTGTAGCGAGAAGCAAGCACCACTTTCCGCCTCTACTTTTTTGGAAACTAGCAAACTCCACGTTCATATCAAGCATCTAGGTGACGTTATTGCAAAACTCCTTTACCTCTTTTATGAAGGAATTCAAATTGAAATTCCTGACGAAGGGGTTGCATTAAGTCAGGGAAACATCCACTCAGGGGACCACTTCTTGTATCAGCACAGTAACAGACAGCTTTGCTTAAATCGTACCGCTATACAAGATATGGATACATTCGCGAGCTTTACTTCTGCTGGTGCATCCTCTTTTGCGTTACGAGGATTACGGGTAGACCCGGATGCCCTTGCGTTAGCACATGTTGCTGGTATTGAGAATCATCGGAACACTTGTTATTTTAACTCGGTACTACAGTGTGTTCTGAAGTGTGGTTTTTTTACGCGCTCACTGCTTGCTATGGATGCCGGAGCGATGCCAGGTCCACTAACTCGTCGTCTATATGCTATGGTTCATCATCTTTGTGAACAGACCGTTAAGGATGTGGAGACACATGCACTGTATCCATATGCACGGGAGGTGTTGCATTGTTTGTGTAAAATTTCTCCACTTTTTGCAGAGGATGATCAACAAGACTCTCAAGAGCTCTTTTTGTGCATGATTAATGGGGTGGCGGATGAGTTGGACAAGGGTAAATCCGAGGAGGAGAAAAAAAAGGGCCCACGATTATCCTTTGAGGGTGTCATGCGCACGGAGGTTGTCTGCTTGCAGTGTAAAAACCACATTCCACGTGAGGAGGTGTTTATGGCCCTCTCTGTTCCCGTTGAGGACTCAATAGAGAAGGGGCTTGAAAAGCTCTTTCGGACAGTGAAACTGCAGGAAAAAGATCAATACGCCTGTGAGAGGTGTTTTCAAATGTTGGAGAAAAAGGATCAAGAACGGCATAACGCAGATATCCAAGCAGAGAATCAACGGAAGGAGAAGTCCAAAAAAAAGGCAGTGGCAGAGGAAAAGCGAAGTCTTAACTGTGTATATTCAGATGCCCAAGTGTCGAGCTCCATCAGTCGCTTGGGCGCCACACTCGCCCTGCATCTGCTGCGATTTCAATGTGAAAGTAGAGGCTTTAGGAAGGTTACACGGAACGTGGCATTCCCCTTGTCTCTTGACCTGACGCAGTTTGTTTCAGAGGAGGTACGATGCGAGTATGAATTGGAACGTAAACTTTTTTATTTGGAGACACGTTTCCCTCTCAAAGAACGTGATATTTTGGTTTCCTACTTGCGATCCACTTATGGCGACGTTCGTAAGGCGGAGCGGATGATAGTGGACGCGGAGGGAAAAGAGGTTTTGAATAACGCGCAAGGTGCCACGCGGAGATCTAATGTGAGGCGCAGGCCATTGGATGGCTCCTGCGCAGGGAACATAGTGTGCCATGGCGGTGCGCACGAGGGCGGCGATGTAAGCTCTATTGGTGACTCGTCACCGTCGTTAGTGGGTGCAACAAGTAGTTCGGAGAGGAGGCAGGGGCCGCTTCCATCGCTTAAGAGGGAACTTGTTGGTATCGTGGCGCACCGCGGTTCCTTGCATGGTGGACACTACATCGCATATGTGCGAGACGAGCATAATCCGAACACGTGGTTCCGCTGCGATGACGAGGAGGTGGAAATGGTTGACAAGGAATATGTTCTGCGTTGTCAATCCGAGGTGTATATGCTGTTTTACGAGTAGCAGGGAGTATGCGGGGTACGAGATGGGAAGCGCAGTGAAGTCAACAACTCCAACGAGGATGAAGGGTGGGGTGGGGGGGGGGGGGGCGAAATAAGTTGTGGAAGATGAAAGAAGCTAAAGACAGTGGGGGAAAAAATTGAAAAAGGATCCAATAAAGGCTATGGGTTGTGGAGATCGTGGGTGATTAGATGGAAGTGGGAGCTTGAAGGGGAAAATAAGTCTAAAAATGAGTGGAGGAACAAACACTGAGGGGAGGGGGGGGGGATAGACACGACGTGAACAAAGGGAAAGTAAGGACAATGCGTTGCTTTAACAGGGCGGCATAGATAAAAAGAAGAACGAACTGTAATATTGATAAATAATATACTCTTAGAGTTATGTATATAACTCACCTTCTCTGCATATGTGTGCTTTATACTCAGGGAAGTGCGGGCCTGCTGAAGGGAGGTTTCTTTGTTGTTGTTGCTGTGTACATGGGGGTGCGTTTCCTAGGTGCTCGACAGTCGCACTTCTCCATCTTTGGGTCAGTGCGTGGGGATACAGGCATTATTTTTGTTATTTCCTGTAACGGCTCTGCATGATTGACTCGTTGTACGCATAGATATCTGCTTCTTATTGACTGATGTGGGGCGCCATCGTTCGCTCTTGCTCTTATGGTACCACCATCGCTACTACTCTGGCAAGTGTTCTCCTCTCTTGTATTATTGTTTGAACATCTCTTTTTGTTATTGCTTCCTATCCATCTTTCTGTGAGGCGCCGTATTTGCTCCCGGTTTTAACTTCTTTTTTCTAAGCTTTTATTGCGCCTCTTTTTTGTTTGTGGCGGCAGGGCATTCGCTCCCAGCGTACTCATACCATCTCATTTTTATTATTATTTTTTATTTTTTTGCATTGCTCTTTGCTTACTACACGGCCGTGTCCTTGCTCTCAGACTTCTGCTTTTTTGTTTTGTTTTGTTTTATCTCAGGTTGCACGTTAAAAACAGTGTGAAGGTGAGACGATGAGCGCTACAACGAAGCAGATGGTCAAGCCGACCGGCGTTGTGCACCGGTACATGACGGAAGGCCAACGCGTTTGTGTGTGGCTTGTGCACGACACGCACATGAAAATTGAGGGTGTTCTCCTTGGCTACGACGAGTTCATGAACGTGGTGCTTGGTGATGCCACAGAGGTGCATCTAAAGACAGGGGAGGTGGTGCCGATAGAAAAAATTCTCCTTCGCAGTGACAATGTTGGTGTCATTCATCCCATAGGTGTGTAGGTGAAATGAAGCAGCAGCAGCATCCCTTTTTGACCTGTCACCGATAGTTTGTTGTTGTTTTTTCTCGTCTTTATACCTGCATGCATGCGTGCAACCTACGTGGAGCGGTGGGGTACGGGGGTGTTGTGCGTAACCGAGGATGGGAATGCGGAGGTGCGGTAATAAATGTTTAATAGGAGCGGATCTTACAGGGAAAACACCGCCGTGTTAACTCGACTGCCTCCTGCTCTGCGTGTGTCTTTTGGTGGGCCATGGCCACAGTTATAGGCTTGAGGAGATGCTGGATGCGTCTGTTTTTTTTTCTTTGTTTTTTTTTCCTTTTCCTTTTTCCTTGGATGCACGCAGCTTCACTGCAGCGTGAATTGTGGTGGGGCTGGAGTGTGAAGCTGTAGCACTTAGAGAAGTGACTGCGACTGCAACAGAGCAAAGGTAGTAGATACACATTCTTTATTTTAAGAATTATTTTCTTTTTAGGTTTCGTAGAGAAAAGGGCTCCTTCACTAGATCAATACCAAACCCCGCGGCTGTTGCAGACGCGAACAAAAAAAAAAAAGGGAAACAGTGAGAAAAACAAGCAACCAAACAATCAAAGGAGGGAAAATGGGCTGTGGGGTGTCTCACTTGCCTCTCAACGCTCTTGAGGCAAACTCGCCTCACAGATCGATGAAAGCCGCGTCCTGCGCCAACAATTGTGTTAATGGTTTTGCTGCTAACCTGACACCACTTGCAGATGGGATGCACGAGAATGGCATCGCGTCAGGGCTCACGCCGGATGATGGAGAATCCGCTCACAGCACTGACTCGCCGCCGCCTCGTTTTTCGGTTGCCCACGATGTGACTGGTGATGATAGCTGTGCGAATGCTGTTCATCACGCCGGTGGTCGGAATGACGGTAAACATGGCGGGGAACTTCCCTTTGAGTGGAGGCGCTCCGCCTCGCCCGTGCCTGATCTCTCGGAGTACGCCACCCTCTCACTGCATCACGTGCACAAGAAGTTGAAGCGTAATCATCGTGTGTTTAGAATATGTCTTACAGGTGGTCCTTGCGCGGGGAAATCGACATTTCTTACGCAACTTCAAGCGAAAATGCCGCAGCGCACGGGGTACAAGGTTTTTTGTGTTCCTGAGGCGGCGACGCTGCTTGTGGCGGGCGGTATGGAGTGGAACGGCGACCTCATCGAACAGCAGCAGCTGGCACTTCTCCGCGTGCAGCTGGCGCTTGAGGATCAGTTCTACAACGTGGCCATGGCCTGTGGGGCGCCAAGTATTGTTATTTCCGACCGTGGAACGATGGATGGAAGTGCATTTTGCTCCAAAGAGACTTTCATGCGCATAGTAAAGCAGCTAAATGCCTCGGTGGAGGTGCTACGCGACCGCTACGATGCGGTCATTCATTTGGTAACTGCTGCCTGTGGAGCTAGTGAGTATTACAACATGGACAACCCCGCTCGCTACGAAAGCATTGAGGAGGCTGTGGAGTCTGACAAGAAGCTGCGGCAGGTTTATATTGGTCACCCCATGCTGCGTATTATTGACAATTCTACGGCGTTTGAGGAAAAGATGGAACGAGGACTGGCGCTGCTCGGACAGATTATTGGACAGAAGTTTTCAATGCGTAACACGTCATATTATTTGCTGCGTCACTGCCCGAAGAAATTGCCGGTGCGGAGCGTCGCATCTACACTCACCATCACGGTGCTGTGCAACAGCCACATCAATGATGTTAGGCTCCTCATTCGACGAGAGCATCCCTCGGGCGAATGTATGTATCTCTTTAACTCCATTCGAAGTTTGGACAAATGTAGCCCCAGCCAGCAACGTGGGGGGTCGGATGGAAGCATTATGCGAGACGCATCTTTAGCACCCCATGAAGAAATCCAGGCTATGCAAAGTGCCTTCATGGGCACCATGGAGTCCAATCACCGTGCTAAGAACGAGCAACGTATCAGCGGTCGAGAGTACGCCATTCTGATGCGTCACCGCGACGCACAAAGACGTGATGTCGTCCTGAATGCTGTTCAGTTTCTTCACGACAATGCCAGGTACGAAGTAACTACCATCGTGGAGCCGTCGTGGGCCGCAGGAAAGCAAGCATTGACGCTTGAATGTGACGAAGATGAAAAGGTGGCATTCCCTTCGTTTGTCGAGGTGGACCGTGAGGTGCCGATTGACAGTCTTTCCACTGCCTTCCTGATAGCACACACAGAGATGGGACCACTTTACACGTCACTTGCCTACGCTCCGGTGTTTGTGCGTGGCGTCGTGACGAGAGGAGCGTGTGCTGATGCTGAGGGCAACTGTATCCACAAAAACAGTGGTGGGGAGGATAATCACGTAGCCCCACATGCCTCGAGGAGACATGCTGAAGATGAAGTAAATTCCCAAAAAAAGGTGAAGCGGAAAAAGAGGCAGCATGCCAAACGCACTGCTGCGAGTTATGGGGATGAGACCGTTGATGCCGTAGAACCTTCCCCCAATCAGTCCTCACTTGGCGCAAGTAATGACGTGTCGGTACCACTAACACCACCGCCACCTGCTCCTCGTGTGCCTAGCGGCCCGCCCACCGCAAACCCTCGCGGAGCGATAGCGAATATGCAGTAATAGTGTATTTCATTACTTTGATCATTAATGTGCCCTCAATGTTAGATTTCAATTTTTAGATTCACCTTTTTACCCGTTTTTATTTTGTTTCTTTGGAAGTGGGAGACATTTTGTACCGCTATTTTGTTTGTTATTAAAGTTAATGCTATCTGTTTTTTCTTTCTTGTGTGTTGTACACATTTTTTTTTGCTTTTATTTCTGTAATGCGTCATTGTTATTGCTGCTTCATGTACAGTTGGTCCTTCTTCCTGCACGTATGTCTGTCGATGCTGGCGTGTATGGTCGTGTTTTTCTATGCATTACACATGAGTGCAATACACGCGTCTTTACTATTGTGGTTACTCCAACGTGGAAGTCGCTCCTTACGTGCAGTTAGAGCTCTCTCGGTGCATGGAAAAAGAAAGAGGAAAAGAGGAGGTGTGTGTTCCGTTGCAGAGCGGGGAGTGGTATCCTTGTTTTGTTGCCTCGGTGTGAGATACGGAGGAAAAGAGATGAAGCGGGGGAAAAAAAAGGGCTGACACTTGGCACAGGGGTTTCCTTTATCCCTTCCTTTTTTTTTTTATCTCTTCTCTTTACTGCTTTTGTAGATAACTTCAATGTCGTGGCTTTTGTAGTTTGTACGTTTCGTGAAAGTTGTTTTTTTTTGTTTTGTTTTCTGTGAGTGTTAGCGGGGCAGGCAGGTGTGAGGCGGGTGCAACGTTATTTCGCGTGGTGCTTCCATGTAATTTGCATGTGTGTCTCTTTTGTTTTTTCTTTTTTTTTCTTTTTTCGTTGTGTGTGTGTGTGTGTGTGCTTCTCATGTAGGTCGTTGGGCGGGAAGAGTGAGTTCCGAGAGGAACACATAAAAGAAAGGAGGAGGAAAACCGTCAAGGCAAGAAACACACTGAGGGAAGAAGCGGTGGACGTGGACGCAAGTCGAAGAGGAGCCACGGGAAAGGAGTGTCTGTGTAGGAGGACGAGCGGGTGCAAAAGACGCACCAAAACAAAACAAAAAAAAAGAAGACAGACGCAACAGGGCGAGTCTGAGGAGAGAGTAGGTAAGGCGTTGGAATTAAAACGGGAACAGAGGCTGGTAAGGTGACGGTTAAAAGGTGGCTGGAGTTGTACATTTGAGAGATTCGGATGGCCAACAGCACGGAGGAATTGGAGCCCGTGGAATGCCTTATTTGTGCAGCGGCCTGCGAAGCGCTGGCTGTCTTTAACTGTGGGCACTACGTGTGTTACGCCTGTGGGCTGCATATTCACTCCATTGATCACGGTGCGTGTCCGGTCTGCCGCGAAAAAGGTGAGACAGTCATTGTGACTCGCACTCTGCCAGGCGAGAATGATGATGAGGATAAGTTTTGCGCGGCATCGATTCGGACAATGGAGGACATGTCTGCCTTTGACGCGCATTTGAAGTGTTTTGTGCAGGGTAGCAATTTGGCAACTGAAATGAGCAAAATGTACGAGTGTGTGTGTCCGGTGCCCAAATGCTGGCGTAGGGGCATGCAGGAGCCTTTTTGTGATATGTATCCTCTGCGGCAGCACCTCAGGATCGAACACAAGCTGGAATACTGCGGTATTTGTCTGGAGCACCGATCGGTATTTCTGTGCGAACAGCAGGTTTACTTGCGGGAGGCGTTGAAGCTGCACATGGATGGGGTGTGCCCACATGATGCCCCCTCGTTTTTGGGGCACCCATTTTGCAGATTTTGTCCCAATTCACATTTCTACGACGAGGATCATCTTCTCGAGCACATGAAGCACCACCACTTTACGTGTGACGTATGCAACCGTAGTGAGTTTCTTTTCAGATATTATGAAAATCGTAGAAAACTGCTTCAACATTTTGAGCAGGCACACAAGCTGTGCGACCATCCTGCCTGTGCATCACTGGATCCAATGGTGCGAGTGTTCGCCTCGGACTTGGAGCTGGCGCTTCATAAACAACGCGTGCACGGGGTGCGCTCGCGAGTGGCGCTTTTTATGGCAGATAACCCTCCCATAAATTCCGGCAGCAGTCCTCCCACAACGACATCGCCTGCAACAGGGGGCAATGCAAATGTCATCAGTATTACATTTGATCACGTGAACAGGCAGGATACAGTGCAACTGATGCAAAAGTGCGAACACAGCGGCAGCGGCACCGATAATGGTGGTGACAGGCGCAGAGGTAAAAAAGGGGGGGGTGGTAAGATTCATGTAGATTGGGTACGGGGTGACACGCCTGGGTTGCCACTGCATTTTCGGACTCGTGGCGTGTTGAGCCCACTCATGCGCAAAGGACGTGAACGGAATGCGGCGTCACATACGAAATTAAATTTGTGTGCCTTTGGCGTGTCGGAGACTGCAGAAGCGTACAACTCAAAGAATAAAGTACCATTAAACCGTAACGAGCTTCAGTGTGCCTTGGATACCGTTTTGCGAGAGGAACTGCCTGAGTTGCATCAACTGCAAGACTTCCGGTTGTGTACGGCGGAGTTCATGAGTGGAAAGATCCTGACCATGCGATACTACAACTACCTTCGCACCGAGTTCTTTCCATCCGAAGAGGCCTTTCAGAAGGTGTTTCCTCTGCTTGTTGCCACCGTCCCGCTCCCGCAAAGACGTGATGCGCTTGTGCAAATTGAGAAGATGCGAAATTCGCCCGAGGTGCAACATGCTCAGCGGATACAGGAGGAGGAGGCGAAGAAGAAAAAGGATGCTGAGAAGTGGAATAAGCAGCATGAGCTGCTGGCACGCATTGAGCAGAAGTCGAATCGGCGCAAGGGAAATGCCAGCGGCGCCCACAACGTCTGGCTTGAGAGAGGATCGGCCGCCCTTCTTAACCAGGCGCGCCAGCAGGAGCCCGAGGCACCACCGCAGGAGGAGCCGAGGAGGTCACAACAGCCCTCGCGGGCCAATAACAAAAACCGTGGAGGTGGCAACAGCAGCGGTAATCGCCCTTCGTCTGCCGAGACAGCTAATGCCACTAATACTCAGTGGGGTACAACGCATGAGCAACGGCAACTTCGGCCTTCATTGCTTCCCACTGGAACAGGGTATTACCAGGACCCAGGAGATTTTCCAGAGCTTCCCACAACTGACCCACGTTTGGCATGGGGGCGGTCACAAGCGAAGCGGGCTCCGCGACAGAATGCGTGGAACTGCAAAAGGATCTAAGAGAAGTTAAGAGAACTGATGCTTGGGATTGGCAAGGACAATGCACCAAAGATGGGGGTGTTGAACACACGACACTAGCAAAGAAAGGAGTATAGGAGAGGCTCTCCAAGCGGAAGCGGCAGCAGCAGCAGAAACAGTGACAGTGACAGTGGCAATGCATCACTGGCACCGTCCAGTGCCGCTACTTTGGGTTCATATGTATACTGATGTAACTCATGTTACTCTATTGTGGTTTACTTTATTCTCGGTGCTTTGGCCGCTTCTGCTTGACGTTGTATCCTTCACACGTTGACTGCTGCTGCCAAGCGTCGTGGATAAGCGTAAATCACGAATACAAACTACCCCAATGTACATGCATCAACTGAGAGTGGTTTCTTCCTTCGAGCTAAAGTCATGAACGAAGCCCATAATTAAGAGAATTAAACCGCAAGAAAAAAAAAATACTGTCGAGCAAAGAGCCTCTTTTATAAGTATCTCTACTGTCTTTCACTTATAGCCGCGCCTCTTCTTGCGCAGGCACCGCTGGTCCTTTATTTCCACTTCTTCTACACGCCCACTCACTACGAGTGAAAACGAAAATAAAAATAATTTTGATGCGTACACGTCGAGGTTTTTGTGCCTCAACCCATGAAGTAGGGATTCCCTTTTTTTTTCTTTTTAAGGAGGGGCGGGGTTTGCGGCGGGAAGGCTGAGAAGGCGGTACAGTTGAAGAAATGTGGGTACTCTGACGATGAGGGAATTTTGTTTTAGTTTTCCTAGCCTCTGTTGTTGCTGTTGTTCTTGGTTGCTTCCTCCTCTCTCTCTCTCTGTGTGTGTGTGTGTCTGCACGCGCGCATTTTTTTCACTTTAATTTGCTAACGGCTGCAAATTCGTTTGTGTGGAATATGACTGTGTGTGTTTCTTTGCCTTTGAAGGGTTTTTACACCGAAGGAGGGGAGCTGGCTGCGCGGCAGCGTTGCGTTGCGGGAACCAACATGGGGGGCCTAACACTTTTCTTTTCTTTTCTCTCTATTTCTCTCATGTTTTGTTTACGTACATGTATCCATGGTGTACACGCGCGCACTCACTCACTCACTCACACACACACACAAAGGTGAGAGGAAATCGAAGCCCAACACCACGAGGAAAGGGAGACGGAGGTACTGGTTGGCGTATTGTTGTGGTATTTCATTTACTCCATCCACGTCTTTACTCATTTTTTGTGTGTTTTGCCTTCACGAATGTCTTCTCGAATGAATACGTCGCTCTATAGTGAGCTTAATCGTCTTGAACGCAGTGACTTCCTCCTTTTTCACTGCGTGCAGCTTTCACAACACGAGCGCGACGTGCAGCGGTACTTCTTTGGATGCTACTTCCCGCGCTGGTGTGGGTTCTACTTGGAGGAGGTGCGGGAGCTGCCCGGCCCGTTGGGCTACAAGGTGCAACGTCACTTCCCCGCCTACCGCTTTGACGTGTATTTGAAGGACGATGGGGAAAACTTTCTTACGGATGATTTCCGGGAGGGTTCTATATTCACCCTGGGGCCCCCGCAAAATCAGCGTGACGACGGACCGAAACGATACAAAGTGGTACACTGCGACGATAGCCGTTTGCGCACACATACAGGTACAACGCTCGCGGCAATTGGCAACGACATAACGACAAGGCTGAATCAAACACACCGTGTCTCTGGTGAGGCGATAGATCTCCTCCGTGAGATTAGAGAGGCTTATGTTGTATATGCTGGCAATGGCATTCCTGAGGTTGGTATTAAGGCCATGGGACGCCACTTTCGCCACGTCAGTGCGGATGGAAAGCGGTGGATGTCGCTGGAGAATATTGCAAAGTTTGTTCGTGACTCTCGCGCCTTTGCCATTACGCTATCCTTTCATGACACGCAGCAGACAACGCTCAGAATTGACGGTATCACCAAATGCATTTACGAAGCCTTTCCACAGAACGAGGACGGCTGCATTGACTACGATTTATTCATGGATTATGTGCGTGGTCCGATGAACCAGAAGCGGAAGGATGCCGTTTGGGAAATATTCCGCAAGCTGGACTTTGACGGAAACGGTTACCTCAACATTTTGGACATTCAAGCCCGCTACAATGCACAGGAGCACCCTGTGGTCGCGGTGGAGGGACTTTTTTCAGCGGACAAGCTCCTCAAGGGCTTTCTCACCATTTGGGACGAGAACAAACAGTACGGACTGGTGCCATATGCCGAGTTTGTCGACTACTACAATGGAGTGAGCGCGGTAATTGCAGACGACGACATTTTCCTTGACATTCTCAAAAATCAATGGAAGGTGATGCGTGACTTTGGGGGAGTCCTAGGTGGGACGCGAAGGGGGAAGTAAAGCCTCCACGATGTATGTCAGACAAGCAAGACGTCACTCACAAGGGCGTTAAGAGGGCTATTTTGTCTCTCTGCGGTGGCACGGGGGGGACCCTTGAACGCATATGTAGTGTACTTTTTTTTTTTTACTTTTATGGGTTTTGGGGCTAGAGGCTCATTCCCGTTATTTTGGTTCCCGGTTTTCTCTACTTTTATTATCTCGCGTGAAGCATTGTTGTTTGTAAAATAATTATGTGTTATTCATCACGTTATGGTTATTGCCTCGGTGCTTCTTTCTGACCTCACTTTTCACGTTTGTGCGTACGTGCACATACATGTCAAGCAGTTGCTTCCTTTTGAGTCTGGAAGTATTGCACTGTGTTTGCCTAACACACATGTCAGGCCGACTAGTGGTGGTGTCCTCTACCACCACTATGGCTCAGGGTAGCTATTCTGATGCGTGCTACTTTATCGTCATAGAGTTCCCGGCACTGTGCGATGCTTGCATATGTCAAGGGGAAGCTACTTTGCCACCAGGCAGGAAGTTGGATTTCGCAGAGGATAATGCGTCTAAGGAGGAAGTAAACAATCATTCCTTCGAAAACGGGGTCGTGCAAGACGGTAAAAATAAGGTAGGAGTCGTTGTTATTACTGTGGATACCGTCTCTGGCCAGCTGCTATACACAGGCGTTCCACAGAAGGATGTGTTTGCTTCAATGTCTGAAGCCATGCACGCAATAACAATGTTAGGCTCTTACACATCCTCACCATGTGAGGTGCGCACAATGTGTGAGTTTGTTGCGTTCGCTGGCGGGTGTCTTGCAGAGGAAACTATAAATTTGCTTTTTATTGAGGCGAGTACACTACTGATGGGGGGCAGTGCTGTGACGACCAATTCAAATGACACAACGAGGGAGTTTAACCCGTTATTCTCAGTGCCTTTGAGCAACTGCATTCCACCACTTTTCTCTGTTGACAAGGCACGGTGGTTTCATATTCCCTTGCGAATTTCGGTACCAGCTCTGCAGCAGCCTCTCACAAGCGACGGTATACATGATTGGACGCTCGGCAGTCGTAGTTCAACACCTTGCGGTGTGTCCACTAGTCTGTTGAGTGACGATATGATACCGCCCTACTTGTACTTTTCACCAGGTGTGGATGTGACACATTGTTGTGTCTTTGGGGATGCCGTGAGGCGTTTGGTAGCCTTCCATAAAGCAGGAATTGAGAGAAGCTCTCTACGGAAGTTCAGTATCAATCCGAATGACAACCCTGTTTCAGCCGCGCTGCGCATCAACGAATTTCTTCCGCCGCTTCCCAGGCAAATGGGTCGTGATGCTTTAGGCCACTGTGATTGTCTTTGGAACGAGGAGCTTATTCGCTTTTGTGACGTGTTTGGCCTGGGGGAATGGTGTTGTCGTTTGGCTCTTGGGTCATGTGCCGCCGTCCCTTTGCCACATTCAGGTGCAATCGCTCGTGGTGCCATACTTGTTGTTCGTCTGAGCCGCTTGGCATTTCCGGAATGTTTCTATGACTATACACTCTCATCTTCGAAGGTGCCGTTAGACTTCTATGTCTCAACGCTCGAGGCCGAGTTTCAGCTGATCGTTATACGTGAGCCCTTGATGAGTCAACACGATGGAAAAGAGATGGAGTCCACTTTTTCATTTACGTGGCGTCGGGGCACGGATTTTGCCTGTCACAAGAATATACTGGAGCAGAAGGAGCGGTTTAGGGCCTGCGCGGAAAATTTTATTGATCCGCTGCCGCCACGTGAAGATCACGTGGTAGGCCTTTTCTCTGCATATCTGGAACGATATGGACCGGGGACAAGAATTTATTTGGCACACGCGGGGAATGTGATGATGCAGGGACCCACGTCAGCAGAAGATCCCGACATTGACGTGAATGATTTTCGGAGATGCAGCTCTTCCACACCAGGCGTAAAATCGCCCATGAAGAAACGACGTATTAGCCTTGTTGCATCGCCAAGGAGGCAAGGTAAATCCTTGGTGTCGCAGCTGGAGATTTCCGTATTGGGACACCGAGGTGGGGTGGACGCTGGTGCGGCAGCTTCAACTCTTGTGAACACGAGTCTGGAATCTATTCTTCAATCACTTACTGGGCATGTCAAAGCGCATGGTCTTCGTCCTACGGTTGCTGTTGGAACGTTGTGGCCCTTTTCTTCTTCCGTTGCGAGTTCGCCGGCGGGCATGCTATCAGAGTATGAGGACAAATTCTTACAGACCTTTTGGGGGAGGGAATTTATTCATGTGACTCAGGAAAAGACGGCAGATATTGGGGTGCCACGTGTGTGCGTGAGTGACGAGAGCCATGTGAGCGTCATTGCATCCATCATTGTCTCGCTTGGTTGGATGCTGAGTTGGTTGTGTAGCGAACTTGGTGCGGGAAGGGATGCGGTTCAATTTTTGTTGGAGTCCAAGGATTGGGTAGAGGATATCATCCGTTTGGTGGGCAACTCCGCAGCTTCTACGCCTCAATTTCGCGTTGTCTTTGTGAATCGAGAGGCAGTGGATCGGGTACGGCGTTGCCTCATCAATATTTGTGGAGGAGCTTCAGTTGCGTTTAGCCCAGTCGTTTGGGCGACAGCACAGTACATTGAACAGCTCTCTCATTACGTCACAGACCACCTTTCTGTACCCAAAGGTAAAGAGGAGTACAGGGATCAGCAGGGGAATGGAGTCATAAACAAGACGATGCACGCGTTTCTAAGGAAATTTTTTCTTTCGGAGGGCGGATTTTATCCTAGGGAACTTGTGCGACATCGAATCGTACTTCTCTCACACCCATCACGGCTTTCCTCCATTATTAACGTTCAAATGATAGTTTTACCTTCGAAGGTGCAGGACTCCGCAGTGACCTTGGATAGGGCGGAGGTCGCCTGTACGGGTTTGCGGGAGAGGTTGTTTCCATTTACCCCCATGCGTCATTTGAATGCAGCCACCACATGCGATGAGGCGATATCCCTTGTGTCGCCTTCGGATGAGGGGCCCACACCGACTCTGAGTATGCTACACGGACTTATACACCCTTTCTCCCAACCACTTTGTATGCCGTCCTGCTTTGAAGTGGTGGAGTTCACTATCGCTTTACCTTCTCTTTCATACGTCACGCATGTGGCCTTGATGGTGGCAAATGCCGTTCAGCTGGCTCCATATGCTGCGGTACTCTCTCTTTCCCTTTCGGCATCCTGCTACGTGGGTCAGGCGCATGAAAGGGTTGTCTTGGAAGATGCTTTGCTCCCACTTTGTGTTAACAGTCGATCATCGCGGGGTCGACAAACGGCACCTTATTTAATTTTGTTTGAGTTGTGTCGCCCTTCCCATGACAAGGCTCCCTTTTCAACTGTTGAAGAGGCAGATGCGGGTATTGGTGCGCCTGGTCACAGCTTCAATCAAGCTACGCCTGTTGTTGCACGTTATCTGCATCTCTCGCTTCGCGGTTCGGGCTGTCATCGGATGGCACTGCCCCCCATTTTGGTGTTTGGTGAACCTGTTGACTTCATTCCATGCAAGGAACTGGAGTCTGTTGTGGGCCGCCATACAGTGTTGCATCGCATGCTTTATGCGGCACGGTCTCCCTTTACGCAGGGGGTTGCAGACAACCTGCCTGCCGCGTTTAGCGGACCGACGACACCTCAGTCTGTCGCGACGGCTGCGGCGAACGATACTCTGAGTGATGGTGGTGCTAAGAAAACAAACGGCTGCTTTGGCGGGGATCAGAAGGAGAAACGTGAAGCTACAGGGAAAGCGCACACACACGGGCAACAAGAGGTTAGCACGTGTGGGGCGACGCACGGTCAGGAGGAAATGTATTTGCAGAAGGTTAACGGTGTCATTCCAGCAGATCTTTTTGAATTGAATTTCGACGTGACAGTGGCGATGGAGTCGAAGCGGATTCAGTGCCATGCGCGCCGTTGCTACCGCGATCTGCGTTTGCATCGCTTGGGTGTCCCACTTTGGGTCATGAATCCGGCATACCAGGTGTTTCCGCACTCCGCATTTCACCGCTCCCAGATCCCGGAGGGAGCAAGGGAAGTGGAGTTTATCAGGCGCCAACAGAGGGGACATAAGACAGCGAGCGGAGAATCTTGTGCTGGTGGTTTTGACAGCACCGAAGAAACGAAAAAAGGTTGTGTGAAACACAAGGATGGAAAACGTTGCGTTCTTTGTTCTCGTCGGTTTTCGTGGTTTTCATCCGCCAAGGAGTGTCACCGGTGTCGACGCCATGTGTGCGAAAAATGTCTTTCAGCGATTCCTGTGCGTTTGCTTGAACTTGGTTTTCGTGATCGTAGTGCATCTGTATGTATGGCATGTTTTGAAAAAGTTATGCGTCTTGAGGACATTATGAGAGGTTTTACGTCAAGTGAGTGTCTTGGTGAGGAGGAGAGCGATGTTGAAATGGACGAGGCGATCGATTTCTACGCACGCTGCACAACACCTCATCTGGCATCCGTTCTGGCCCTGTACCCTATTCCTACATATGGAAGCTACTTGTATTCAGGCTTTCTGCAGGCTTTCGATAAACAGTCTTATCAGTTGACAATGTACCCACTGACACGTGTAGTGAGTGCGCCTGGTATGGATGACGTAAATACACCGCTTTTTGAAGAGGTGCTTGGCATCATGGGATTTAACGGAAATGTTTCCGTGGGATGGCGCTGCGTCACTGATGGGGAAAGGACAGAGTCCGATACACGTGTTAGTCGGCACGTGATTCTTCTCCTTCCTCATGGAGCTGTGGTCTCGCATGGAGTACTACGTTACGCGTTATTGGGTAAACTTCGTGGAAACATTGACGTTCAGCTGCTCTTGGGAAATTCTTTGCATTCTCTTGAGCCCCTGTCTGGGGCGTGCATCGGTAACTCCGCGGTGCCTGCTGAAGGGACTGGTGATAACTCACTAAAGGAGGTACTGCTGCAGCGCGAGGTGTTTGCTCCTTCTCGGGACGTAAGGGCGAAGGTGGAACTCCCAACATCAACACCACCCAAGAATATGACGTCAACCAGTACTGTCATGGGGACGTTATCTCCACGCAGTCCGACGGTGCGTCTTGCTGCCCTCTATTTTATTGGATTCGTCAGCGATCTTTTTCTTCTGCGCGTGGATCATTTTTCACTATGGGGTCGATTCACCTCTGATGTACCACAGGTAAACGCGTCGTACTACAAGTGTAGGCCGGATCACTCTCGCTATGGCAAGTTTTTGTCGAATATGATGCATGGCACGAGCGGTGTGTTGGGTATCGCTTCTCTTCCTCGCATGCTTCCCATGACACGCCTTGTTCCGCTGCGCAACGTTTTTTTGCACAACAACTATGAACAAGTCTTGATGGAGTTTGACTTTGGTGTTTCAGTGACCATTTGCGGTTTCACTTTGGAGCTGCACCATCCCGCAGTGATGACGGGGATGCACGAAGGCATCGCGACAGCATTGCGCCTTATCGGCGTCACGGCCTCGGGCTACCGCGGCAACATGGGTATATTCAAGTTGCCATGGCCCCCTCTTATTTCATGCTCATCGGCTGCGCCATTGTTGTCTGATGGCAGTTTTCTTGACATTTTCTCATACGCGTACAGTCTGCCGTCGACTGCCTACGATGTTGTGTCGGTACTTGTCGAGGTGGTTGAGTGGCGGCTTGCGGCTCATTCTGTGGGCAAAGAGCACATGAGGAGGAGCAGGACAAGGCAAGGCGGATGCAGCACAACCAACAGCGGTAGAGAAATGGAGACAACTCTCGAGCCTGGTATTTCCTTCCGACGGAAGATTTACTTGGGGAGGATGCAATTCTGGACAAGCGCCAATGCAAGAACGCAGCGTATGGTGAGCAGCCACACGTACACCTCCATTCATACCGCATTGGATGACACGCAGTATTAGTTGCTTTCATTTTTTTTTAATTTTTATTTTTACTTTGCTTATTGTTGTCATTTTCCGTTGCAGGGCAAAGGGGCTGGTGGGAGGCGGCGTGTGTGTCGAATGAGTGGTGGGTCCTTTGGGACTGTCGTCACGGACCCGGAAGCATGCACGTAGGAAATAGCTACCAACAAGAACGACAGAGCGAAGGCTCACTGTAGGTGCGCTCTCGTTGCTCACCCCAACCACCATTCAGTGCAGATGCTTTGGAGTGCCTTCGCGTTTGATTGGTGAAGGGTGCCTATCTGTATGTGGCTGTGGGTGTGGTGGGGAAAGGGCGAGAGTCCCCATTATTTATTTATTGTTTTTTTCTTGTTTATATATATATATATATATATATATTGCAGCCAAATATCCTTTTAAGCAAACTCCACATTTAAGATTACTAACGTTGATGAGCGCGGAGAAGACCATTCTGTCAATTCAATCGTTTGTTACCCACGGTTACGTTGGAAACAAGGCCGCCACCTTTCCACTACAGTTGCACGGTTTTGATGTGGATAACATTAACACTGTGAGCCTTTCCAATCACAGCGGCTACCCGATTATTTGTGGGCACCGCATGGACCTTCAGGAGTACGAAACTTTAATGGACGGGATTCGTGCGAACAACTTCCTCTCCAGCTATCGCTACGTTTTGACCGGGTACATCAACAACGCCGATATTGTGAGGAAGGTCCGGGACACGGTTCGTGAAATACGGACGCTGCGTGAGAAGGAAGGAAAGAAGCTGACTTTTGTATGCGATCCAGTCATGGGAGATGATGGCATTATGTACTGCAAAGAGGAGGTATTACAGGCGTACAAGGATATGATTGGGAATGCCGACATCTCCACCCCAAACTATTATGAAGCAAGTCTGTTGAGCGGCATCAATATTACTGATATGAAGACTGCACTGCAGGCAGCAGACTGGTTTCATGCACAGGGAACCAAAATTGTGGTCATTAAGTCCTTCCGCACGAAGGAGGACCCTCAGAACCTCCAATTTCTTGTCTCTTCCATGACAGATGAAGATAAAACACCTCAGCGCTTTACCGGTGTGTTTCCTTACCTTGAGGGGCGCTACACTGGCACTGGTGATGTTTTCTCGGCGGTCTTTCTGGCCTTTTTACACCAGCACCCACTAGAGGTGGCGGTGGGAAAAGCGATGGGTGTCCTGCAGGACGTCATTTTGGCGACGCGCAAGGAAGGCGGTGATGGTAAGAGCTCCTTGATGAGCCGCGAGCTGCGCGTGACGAGGTCAGTCCAATCATTGCTAAATCCCACCACTCTGGTTGAGGTGAAGCCAATGTGATCAGCGTTAGTCCTGTATCAACCCCACTCTAGCTGCAGGTGGTTTGCTCTGTGGCCAAACATGCACATGCGAATCTCTCACATGCAAACGCACGCACACAAACACGCATACATACACATACGTCGAGGCCCAGTATTAGAGATGCAAGGGAGAAAAAGGGCTCGGTGACCATTATTTATTTATTTATTACTATTAGCGTAATCCAATCGCGGTCTTTTTCTTCCATATTTTTATTCTATCTTATTAAGATAAAAAACGAAGCAAGTACAGATGGGAACGTAAGAAAACACAAACCAAAAGTGAAAAAAAAAAAAGTAATAAATGACTGGTGGTGGTGGTGGTGGTGCTCCCTAGCCAGCAAAATGTCTTTTCTTTTGAGGAGAAAGAACAACAATTAAATTTAATGTTACAAAACACAATAACACAATGGGAAAGTGAAAGGGAAAAAATCAAAACGTATGGAGAGGTGAGTTTATTGTTTTTGTGGGTTTTCGATGCGGCGTTGCCGCCTTTCTTCGAGCATGGGTGGGCGCGCAAGCCTCACGAGTTATGCATGTGCTTGACTTTTTTTGTTTTTTTTTTATTTAGGCACGACGGCGGGTTTTTGTCCCTCGCAACGACGGATAAAGACGGAAATGTTGTCCTTAGGGAAAAGGGAGGGGATAATGAAATGAGTGAAATCCGCGGAACTCTTCTATTTTATCTTTCTCTTTCTTCCCGTGATTTTTGTTTTTGTTTTTCTTCCACATTTTGTTTTGAGGACACAGCGCGAATAGACCAGCGTCGTGCAGTCAAGGCGCCATCAAGTCGTCTGGCGCCGCTTCCCACGCGATGACAGCTGACTTTGTTTTTCACGAGGTGAGGAGGGAGCGGGACGTTGAACAGCACAGCGCTGTGGTGGGGGCGCTGGAGCGGTGGTGCTATTTGCCGTACCCAGCGTGCTCCCGCAGAAACCTGGAGCAGGTGGATCTCTTCCTGGTGGCCTCCCCTACCTCCACCTCAGCCAGCACAGCAGCAGCATCAACATCATCAACAACAACAACAACAACGACGTCGGGGGCTGTGGAGGATGCCTCCTCAGCTATGGTGGGCGTGGTGGGGGTTGTGTGGGTGCCTCTTGCGCCCGGTCGTGAAGTGGAGGGCTACATTCAGGTCGTTCTCGTGCAGTCCGCGTATCGCAGGCGCCACATTGCAGAGGACCTGCTACAACGTGTCCTGCAGCTCGTGGGGGGCGGTGATTCTGTCCAGAGGATTTTTCGATGGCGGCTGCACACTATGGTGTCCTCGCCGCAAACCACTGCGTACCTCCGTAGGGTATTGCCGGAAAATGATAATCCGGCCGTGCAGAATGAGTTATTGGAGGAAATGGAGCGACTCGTGGCTGCTGTGCCGCGCGTGTACGAAAAGTTGGGGTTCACCATTCGGAAAAACATGTACGCGTACTACAACAAGTCCGCAGACGCGGTGGAGATGGTTAGGCGCGGCTGAGCAGGGTGGGCGAAGCACCTGGTGACGCCTTTTGGGAAGTAAAGAAGGGTGCATATATATGATCAACCTCACAGTAACGAAACGCCGCTTGCTTTATCGACGAGACTCCACCTACCTCCCCACGCAGGTCTCTGTGTGTCTTGTGTGTGTATTATTGTGTCCTATTTCTTCTACCGCCTTTTTCCTGTGCTAGGTAGGAGGCCCTTGGTGCATTCACTCAGCATGCCTATTCCACTGACTTCCTTCACAAAGTCCAAGTGGCTGGCTTTTTTTGCGGAGCTCACAGCAAAGGTGACGCACCACAATGTGCTGGTGGTGATGGAGGGGTGTGAGGTGATCAAGCGAATTCTCGTGTCAAGCGTGTCCGTGGCGGCGTTTTTGGAGGAGGGTGAACTCATTACGCATCTTGTGGATACCATTGCTGGTGACATGCTGTCAAGCGAACGCCGCAGCGGTGGGCCACCGCTATTCATGGCAGAGAAACTTCTCTTTACGCAACTTGAGACACTTTCTCTTTTTGTTGACATGATGCTCGCGCTTTACGTAGACAAGGATCCCTATTACTGCCTCCTGGTGCTCGCACGTGCCGGAGATATTCTGGTGACCCTCGTCAAACTATTGCAACGACAGCACCCACGCTTTTTTGGACTCATCGCGGCGATGGTGCAGTCGCTTCTGTCGTTACCACTTGGACGGGAGGTGCAGAATCTGCCTCTTAATGAGAGCCACTCTGTTACGTTCAGGTGTCATGTGCAGAAGCTACAGGCAGCGGTGACCCAGACCAAGGAAATCCTGCAGGAGGCGTTGGAAACGTTGCAGGCGCTCTACTTTGCTATGGACGGCGCGATGCGCTACTGCAGCCACACTTTGTTGAACATGGCATCCCACCGTTTCCGACAATTGCAAAAGTGTGGTAAGCAGGGGAATAGTACTGGAAGGGATTCTTCTGCGAGGCAAAACGTCGGGTTAAACCGAAGTGAACCTGCTCCTTCTGAAAGTGCCATGGACAACACTCTCGGAAGCCATGACACGACGTGCCTCACCGTGGATGAAACCAAAATGTCCATCAACACAACTGTTGAAGGGGAAGATATGATTCCAGCTTATAGCACGAATACTTCCATTCCTGAAGAGGAGTACAATGACTGCTTTGATCGCTTGTCGAATGCTCGCTCGCATGAGGAGTTTTTGTTCATGTTGAACCGTATCTGGTGTCTAACTGTGGCAGATGGGGAGGAACTGCAACGCCGGTTCACAAGCCTCAACTTCAACCGGGCATTCAGGCGGTTTCTTGAGACCATGCCATCCAATCACCTTGACCAGGTGGTGTTTACATCAGTGTTGTTGTGGCTATCGCGCATGATGTCTGGCTTCCACCTTCTTGGTGAAACACGTGACAGTATCTTGTCCGTTGCTGGGTCCTCGCTTATAAAAATTATTCTTCAGGACCTGAACACTCGTGATCTGTTACTGTCGCAACGAGAAGCATCCGACCTCTCCACTGTTGACGCAGCTGCACTTGCGACAAGTGCGGCCTCCATATCCAAAGTAAACCTGAGCAACTCGTCCCCTATGCTGGACGAAAGATCAGGCAGTCTTGTGGAGCGGCCATCGATTTCGTTAGTTGTTTTCTCTTTTTTACTTATCGCGGAGCGTGCGTGTGAGCCGCGGGAGATGGCACAATGGATTCGTGAAGCGGGTCTTTTTGTTTTGCTTGAATCCCTCATTAGAAATGTGGAGCAGACTAAGTCTGCGTTGATTGACACGCCGACTACAGTGGATGGGACACTTTCGGACGAAGTATATCTTGCCGGTGTCATGGCAGCTACACGAACGGAGCATGTCACCCTCGCCGCTCTCTCCTGTAAACTTCTCTCTTCTGTTATTTGGAATCATCACGCGGTGCTGAATGAATTACTTGCCTCCGAAACTTTTGGAATGCTAAAATCCATAATTCCGCTTTTGCTGACTATTGGCGTCCACAACCCGACACTCACATCTGCCATTGAAAATAGTTCAGGTTCTGCCCTGCATCACTTACCAAGTTGCCCACGTTCATCTCGCTACACCTCTTTGGGTGAGTGCAGCCTGGTCGCGTTGGATGCTTGTCTTTGGCTTGTGCAAGTTTCCCAGATGGATGCAGTGTGTTTGAGCGATATCATTCTGCGTCTTCCGGCACTTTCGCGGGCAACACGCAATAGTGTTCATCCGCCACTCCGCGCCTCTGCCTACCGCTGTCTGTCGCGCCTCTGTGCTTCGTCTACAGAACTTATGACCATCATGCAAGAGATGCCATCGGTCGTGAATGCCGCCGTCAACAGCGTGCTGGAGTACACGAAGACGGCGCCACAGTGGGAGGCGGCAGCTGCAGCAGAGTGGTTGACAGACGTCATTCGCATTGCCTCAAGCGATGCCGAGATGGAGCAGAGTTTTGACTTCACCCAGTCAGCACTCCCTGCTAAACTGTTGGAGTTGGCCTCATGCAATGGCATTACATACGCCACAGCCGCCATGATGTTTTTGATGACCTCGTTGTTTGAACAACAAACGCGCCTTGCTGCACTTCATAAAAATTCATTTACTAACGTTCTTCTGCCGTATGGTAAGCGGTCACTGGAATGTTGGTGGCAGCTCATTTTTGTGGTGACGCGAGCAAACGAGAAGCTGGTGTGTGTACATGAAAAACAGATACCTGCGGTGACAACCACAAAGGATGCCCTCTCACGCTTTCTGAGTGGTATCGAGGGAATTTCAGTGCATTTCTCTTTTGTCTGTTCCCTGGCACGCGGACTGCTCTTCCTTTTTGCTTCCTATCCCATTCTTGGGGAGCAGGTTTCAAATGACGTTATGTGCAGCTTCCTTGTAAGTGTATTTGCTCTTCCCTCGCCTAAAGACGTGTTTGACATGTTGTCGTCCCGCTTTGGTGTGAAGGTGGAGCAGCGTGGAACGTTGGGGAATTCGTACGAAGTAATGCTACAGTGGGTGATAGAACTTTTTTCGTATTGGTTTAAAACAGCGAATCGGACGGCGAAGGAACCTCCCACTTTGTCTCCTGCCTTCTTTAGGTGCCTTTGCAACATTATGGGAAACAATTGCCTTTCGCAGCGCATTCGCGCGCATATCTGCTCCCTCGTCTCCGATATTGTCGTTGCACGATCCGAGGTTCTTGCTGAGGTCTTGGCGGCGTCTAGTGGTGATCTCTTTACAGCATCACTTGGTATTCATCCTTCTTCTTCCGTCTGTGGAATGCAGTGCCGTCTCGTGTTACTGTTTGCACCAGCCAATGAAAAGGCGCACGAAGTTGAGTGGGTCGCCGCAAAGTTGGCAGAGCTTGATGGACACGTGCAGTCCTTAAAGAAAAATGGTGGCATGCTTGGAGGTGAGGAGATGAGTTCTCTCATGATGCGGCTTTCCTTTCTGTCCAGCGTGATGGCCTTTCCTGGGTGTCGTGCCTTATCACAGAACGTTATGCACTCGTTTTGCGCCTCACTTCGCACCACATTGGGGTATGAGACGACGCAACGTGCAGCTTTTCAGGCGGCCGGAGCACTGGCGCGTAGTAGTCAGGGGCGACGCTGCCTCTTGCACGAAGTCTGTTCTACCGGTGACCCACTGGCTCGCTCAAGTTTTGGCCGTATCGTGGGCATCACACTCGGCGTCTCGCAATCCGGTGAGCAGCTGCAGCTGCAGAAGGAAAATGACAACGCCATGAAGAATGTTCCGTTGTCCGAGCGGGAGGCTTTTAGAGCTGCCGTCGTATCGTCTGGATTTGACATCTGCGCCACGGCATGTGGCAATGGAGGTGAGCCGTTTACGCACGCGGTGATGAAGCTGAGGGGTGTTGAGCAGGTGGAGTCTCTTTTGCTGAGTAATGAACGCCGGCGAGTGGCGACACCGTTGGGTCCCTTTCGACTGTTAGCGGCGCTCTCGTTTCAGGCGGACGCGCAGCTCGCCATCATGCGACAGGCAGAACTCATGACAATTTTGGTAGAGACTGCGGCGAACACGAACTACGCAGGGAGCCTGTCACTGTTGACGCTCCGCAATCTTTGCTTTAACCCCACACTAAAGACCAAGATATGTCAAGACAGTCGTCTCCTTCTGACGTTTAAGGCAGCCTTGATGACGGAGCCATCGCCGCAGATAGTGATACACGATGCTAGAAGCCCGGGCTCAAAGGACTGCATGACGTTGGTGCCCTCCCCAAAAGGTGAGTTGCAGGCGAAACGCGTCTCTCTACAGACGCTTACAGAGCAGACACTCTTGCAGCAGACAAAAAAGTCAGAGTGTGTGGCCACCACAGGTGACTTATTAGAAGCTTCCGAGACGTGTCGCCGTCAGCAGTTGGCAGTGAGCGCCTTCTGGTCGCTTATGTACGACAACCAACGGGGGAAGTCATATGTCCGTGGTGTTCTCAACGAGTCACCGGCGGTGAACATCAACAAACTTATGCAAGCTTGCTCAGATGTTACTGTGTGCGCCCCGGATCTTGAAACCTTCCAGGAGAAGATGTCAGAAGCCATTGGAAACATTAAGCTTTTGGGAAAAGGTGCCATTTAAGACAGACTGGAGCGAGTTTGATAGCTGGTGTTACACAGAGAGGTTTGCGAAGGGTGTTTGTGGATAGAGGGCGAACGCATTTGGCACAGTTGGAAGAAAACAAAATGAGAGGCAAGAGTGTGAGAGAGGAATGATAAACGAGAACAATTCTGTTCCACACCATAGATTTTTTTATGTCAAGAATAAAATTGTTTTTGTTCTTGTTGTTGTTTTTTTTTTTGTTTTTGAGCATAAACCCTCTCTGGGAGGGAGACTCACATCATTTAGTGTTTCTTTCTGCTGGTTTGTTGTTGTTGGATAATTCAGTTTTCAATATTCTTTTTTTTTTTTTTTACTGACCGGTACGACGAATGGATTGGGGCGAGCAACACGGGAGGCCTCCACTGTTACTTTCCTTTACCTTCCCCAAATGTTGAAAGATAACATCTCTTTGTAGGTGCACCCATGCCTCTCAATTACTATTACTATATTTTATTTTTGCTTCTACTTATGCTATTTTTTGCCTTATTATTTCCTGTTGGTTTTGAGGTTGTTGAAATCCGCTGGGGACAGAAGGTTATATTCCCTTTTTATTGGTGGTGACTGCGGGAGAGAGCAGACAGCGGTGACGGGGGGGGGGCCTTCGAGAAAATGGCAGACGCGGCAAAGAAGGCATCATTACTTCTTTTTGTTCGTCAGGTGCTAGCGCGCGAGAAAGCCTGTACTAAAGGTGGGATGCAAACAATGCCTGAAACGTACGAGGATCTTGGCGATGGGGCGTTTCTGTACCGCATTCTCGCTTGCATCTCCCCAGAGACGTTTCCGGATGCCGCAGAGATTGCCGAACAGGCGGAGTCGAGTCGGCAGAACAGGGTGGTGCGGAAAGGGAACCTTGTGGCTCTTGTGCAACACATGGACGATTATGTTCATCGATTTCTTGATGCACCGGATACGTTGAGTCTCACGCTTACACTTCGGCCAGCGGACATTGCAAACTTAACAGCGTTGAGTGGGGAGTTGAAGGCACCGTTGACATCCGACGTGGGCATAGACAGTTTAATGGAGCTGACAGACATTTTTCTTGTCATCGTTGTTCTCAGCGGGAATCCTATCATACTGCAGGCGGTGAAGTCGTTACCGCACGCGGATCAAGTGGCGTTGTCCAACGCGGCAAAGGCATGTGTCACCAAATACGCGCTACGTCCTCGGCGGCGCCACGAGACACTAACGTTGGGGAACTCTGCTCCCTCCAGCCCGTATCGTGGCGTCACAATAAAGCGGAGTGAGCCGTCTTTCCACTCTGGCCTTTGCTCTTCCCCGGTTGTGGATGAAGCCGCCTTCACGCAAGAAATTTCACAGCTTCGTCGTGAACTGGACGATGCGAATGCCAAAGTGGTGGAACTTGACGCCAAACTTCACCTTACCATCACAGAGAAGCAGGAGTGGGAATCAAGGTACAAGAATTTGCTCGCGGAGGCTGAGCTCGGACGCACGGCCGCTGCCGGTGAAGATCATTTGCGGCAGCTCTTAGCAAAAAAGGAGAACGTTGTCCAGAAGCTCACAGCAACAATTGAGGAGCACCAGAAAAGAATTTCAGCGTTCAAAGAGGCTACTGCGGCACAGGAGGCGGCTTTAGGTTCGTTTAAACGCAAACTCAAACACACCGAGGAGGAGTTAATGAGGAAAAATGTTGAACGGCGGGAAGCATTGGATAAGCTCAGTGTTGCTGAAGAAAGTTTGAGTGCTCAGAGGAACGCCCGAACGGAACTAGAACGACAACTGGAGGACATGCGCACGGAGTTGGCTCTCTTGAAGGCGGAGTGTCCTAATAGTATGGACCATGGTGAGGTGTGCTCGAATCGATCGTTTGGTTCAATGAACTCCATTGATCGTGTGGTACAGCTTGAAAACGAATTGGATGAGGCAAGAAGTCAAAAAGAGGCGGCTGAGCGATTACTTCATGTTCTTCAGCGACAAGTTGCACCACTGCCAGCAGAAGGATTAAAAACCTATGCTGCAGTGGACGCCTTAAAGGCCCAGTTGCGGCAGGCCGAAAAGGAGAAGGGAGACTTGCGCAACCAACTAGCTGCAACTATTGCAAAATTGGAAGACGCACAGAGTCATCGGAGAGGTTACGGCAGCACGAGTGCTACTGACAGTGAGACAGAGAGCCTCTTGAGAGGAGGAAAGCTCAGTGGAAGAGAAGTAGAGAGTCTGTCTGAACGGGACGTCACGGAGGCGTTTGTCCAGCAGATTCGTCCATGTGAGAACCAAGATGGGATGCATCGGGAGAGGACTTTACTTGGCTCCACCTTGCTGCTTTTTGGCTATCGCAACTTGATGCTGCAGCAGCGGGCTATGCTGACGAACAGCAGTTCGTTTACTGTTTCTGGTGACGAAGAAGACAAGAGCAGTGGGAGTGTATGGACCACAGGGTCCTTCTTGACACGTCATCGACACGAGGTGGAACAGGGCCTCTCAGCTTTGGTCTTGAACCGCGGCAGCTGATGCCGCTGATTTGAAGAACCAGCAACAACAACAAAACAAAAAAAAACGATTGGAACCTTTGGTGATTCTGCAGTCCTTTGCCGTTTGCTTCTCTCGTTGAGTAGAGCGGTGTTTTAAGGTGAGTCTTTTACCGTTGCTTTTTTTATATCTTCAATGTTGTTCTGTAATGGTGTCTTTAGTTGGCTGTTGTTTTCTCATCGGAAGTACCATACCGTTTGGTGGCGGGCATCAGAATACACGTCCGGTTGGCGTGTTTGTGTGGGATGAATAACTGCCACACATAGGCGTGGAAAATAAGGAAACCAACACCTGTAATGGGAACAACAAAACTGTCGCTGTGGATCCTTAACCCTATCTATTATCTGCCTTTACTTTTTTGATGTGATGTTTAAACGTTTGTTTCTTTTCTTCTTTCTGGTGATGGTGGAGATGTGTTTCTTTACACGCACGTGCTCTGCATCTGACGGAAGAGAAGCGTGAACGCATATATATATATATATATATATATATACGCCAGTGCGGGAGGTGGTGGGGGTGGGGGACCGGAGTGCCTGAGGCCGCCTTTGGATGGAGTCGCAGAATTTGCCGGCACAGCAACAGAGGCAAGGCGAAGACGACGATGATAGTGAGTCCGAAGACGTGATTGAGGAGAGGAAATTGGAAGAGGACGACGAGTCGTACGTCAGTGGTTCGGATGACAAATACGAGGATGAAGAGGAAGAGGATGAAGAGGAAGAGGAAGAAGAGGAAGAGGAAGAGGAAGAGGAAAAAGAGCAGGAGAACCTTCTTTCCTTTGCAACATTTCCGCTGGAGGCGTTACAAGGTCAGCATATTATGGTGGTAGCCGCGTTTAATCGGTTCATTGTAGTTGGCACCAACCGTGGCGTGGTGGCGTTAGTGGAAGTGTCTGGAGTGGTGGTTCGTACGCTGAATAAGCATGTTGACCCCATCAGTGACGTAAGCTGCGACACAGTGGAGGAGCATGTTGGGTCCTCGGACAAATCGGGTGTGGTCACTGTGCAGAACTTGTACGACGAGCAATGTTTTTACCGAAGGCAGTTTGACGTTCCAATCCATTCAATGGCGCTCCATCCAAGGTACAGCCGCAATGAGAATCGACCCATTGTTGTAGGTGGTGGTGATAAGGTGATGCTCATCACAAAAGCGAGAATTTTGGGCCACCGCAAAAGCACGATTTTGCAGGAGCGGTGCGGAAAGGTTTACGTGGTGCGCTGGTGTGGCCCCGACCTAATCGCTTGGGCAAATGATCGTGGTGTGCAGTTGTATAGTTACACTGGGCGGGCGATGGTGCAGTTTGTTGCACGACCTTCAGACTCATCAAGACTGGAGTTTTATCCCTGCTCACTTGTCTGGGAAGCCCCTCGCACCCTCACCTGGGGATGGGGGGACTGGGTTCAGGCGCTGCACGTCTACGAGCTGCGGATAGAGGAGCGGTTGAGGTGGGGGACCGAATTTATGTCGCGGACGCATCGAGTGGAAGTAATGCCGGCTATGCAACCGAGCACAGTGACGGAGCCGTGTCGCGTATGCGGTATCGCTCCGTTTGGTCCAGACCGATACCTTGTGCTTGCGTGCACTCTCGAGCAGGAAGGGTATATGAAGGAGCTAGAGGTACGTATTGTGGAGCGTGCCACATTTGTTAATGTTTTCCGTGGACGTCTGCATACTAAATACAAGCATCCCTTGCAGTATAGTTTGACCTTCTTAGCTTCTGGTGGTGGTGCCACTTACGATGTTGCGAAGGCAGCGTCGAAAGTGGCACCTGCATCGCAGCTGTCCTTGCCACCGTCGTCCTCTGGCGCCTTGTCGGAGTCCTTTTTTTTTATTGTGTGCGTGGACACCGTCATTAAAGTGACACCCACCGATGATGACCAACATGTAGAATATCTTCTTAAAGTGGGTCGTTTTAAGGAAGCCTACAGCTATGCTCGAACCCACTCGCTCCGTCAGCATAAAGCCGTGGGTATCGGCTATCACCTTTTACAGCATCTGTTTGCGGAGAAAAAGTATGACGAGGTGATGGCATCCCTTGCAGAAGTTGTGAAGGATGACTATTTGGAGTGGGAGCGGTGGATTTGTCAGTTCGACCAAGACGGAATGTCGGACATGCTGGTGGATGTACTCCCCATTTACAGTGGCAACAACACTGAGAACAATGGTGACACGAAAAATACTCCATTAAAAAACTCCAGGATCAAAGAGGAGTATTACGAACTTGTGCTCCTTAGGTGTCTAGAAAAGAACGTATTCTGTTTTCAGAGAGCTGTGCATAAATTCAAGGGTATGTTTCGACCTGACGTTGTGTGCCGCGCCGCTGAGCTGCGGTATAATAATTGGAACACGCAAGGAAGCTTGGACGTTGATGCCCGCGAACAAAGTAAGGCTCTTGGAGATACATACGGGTTCCTGCTACAACTCAGCGGTGACTACGATAAGGCACTTCATGTTTTGTTAAAGGTAGAAAACAGTGATGAGATCTTCAAACTTATACAACAAGAGAGGCTTTATGCGAAGGCCATGGAGGTGTTGCCTTTGCTGTTTGCTAGGAATGAGGATGGCACCATTCAGCTTCTTCTGGAACATGTTCACTCTACTGACGCTGCCGTGGACGACGGAGCCGTTACTGCAGCGTTGCAGTCGGGGTTGTGCTTCTCGCCGGCGGCCGTCGTGCAACGGTTGGAGCGGACACAGCGCCGGTACCTGTGGCTCTACTTGAAAGCGTTGCAGGCTCGAGACAAGGCGGTATACGCTGCACTGTCGGAGACGCACGCACAGCTTTTTGCGACGCTCTTTATTGAGAACAATCCATCTGGGCTGCTCGCTTTCTTGCGTGAGAATTCAGCGCACCTTCCGAAGCTGAGGGAGATATGTGCGCTGTGCAAAAAGCACCAGCTGCTGGAGGAGATGGTTTTCCTGCTCGCAAGGATGGGGAAG
>NW_021705746.1:142746-145007 GCF_003719475.1 Trypanosoma rangeli
TGCGTCTATGTCTTGTTTTTGTAGAGCAGATTATGTATTTAGACGCCTCAACGTTTTGGAGTTGTGTATATTATGCTGGGGGAGGTGTGGAAGGAAATATTTTTCGGGTGAGCTGCCTGTAGTGCTTAGCAAGGTGTGCTTTTGAGCGATGTGCTATTGTTTTTATGGTCTTGGTGATATTATTTGTTCTCGGCAGTTTTTACATACATATGTTTTAGTTACTTTGCGTGTGTTTTTTATTATTTGGTGTGTGGTTGCACGCTTTTGCAAGGACTTAGTGCGCAGTTAATACTTTGGTTTTTTTTTCTTTGCTGTTTCTGTGTCCTGGTGAAGGAAGATGTTTTGTTGGGCGTTTTTTTTCATTGAATGTTGATGGGGGCTTTATGCGAAGGCCATGGAGGTGTTGCCTTTGCTGTTTGCTAGGAATGAGGATGGCACCATTCAGCTTCTTGTGGAACATGTTCACTCTACTGACGCTGCCGTGGACGACGGAGCCGTTACTGCAGCGTTGCAGTCGGGGTTGTGTTTCTCGCCGGCGGCCGTCGTGCAACGGTTGGAGCGGACACAGCGCCGGTACCTGTGGCTCTACCTGAAAGCGTTGCAGGCTCGAGACAAGGCGGTGTACGCTGCACTGTCGGAGACGCACGCACAGCTTTTTGCGACGCTCTTTATTGAGAACAATCCATCTGGGCTGCTCGCTTTCTTGCGTGAGAATTCAGCGCACCTTCCGAAGCTGAGGGAGATATGTGCGCTGTGCAAAAAGCACCAGCTGCTGGAGGAGATGGTTTTCCTGCTCGCAAGGATGGGGAAGGAGGAGGAGGGCCTTCACATTATTGTTCACGAAATGAAAAACGTGCGGAAGGCGGTGCAGTTCATTGCCGACGTCCCCAACGTGGAGGATCAGCTCCAGCTCTACAAAAGCCTTGTGCAGATGAGTGTGGACGTGAACGCCATGCTTCACAGTCGCCACGGGCAGAAGTACATTGAGCACTGCGTGACAGAAGGGGAGACGTGGGACAGCATTTCCCGAAAGTATGGTGTCGATGAGAATGACCTGCGTATGGCAAACGGCGCTGGGACGCCGCTGTTCGGCGGTGACATGAGTCGTGTGGCCCCGGCGAGCGGCACGTGCATCGTGCCGCTAAACCTTTTGGAGGCGCTGCTGCGTGCCATTGTGGATCCCTCAATCAGCGGGCGTGTTACACTGGACCCCGCACAAGTTGTTGAGCTGTTACCGGAGAATGAGCCCATGCCGCATGTGGGAAGTTCCATCGCCGCCGTAGCGCGGAGCAAGGCAAATGATGTGCGACTTATGACGGCTGTTGTGCATGTGGCGACGAGTGACTTGGGGAAGCAATATCAGACGCTATACCGACGACGGGGGGCCGCAATTTGCGTGGAACCTGGAATGACGATGTGCCCCTTTTGTCACCAGCCAACGATGGCGGGCGTTGTGGTCTTCGGATGCTCTCACACGTACCACAGCAACTGCGTGATTGGCTACCTCGCTGGCGAGGGTGCTCTGCTCGTTGAGCCAGCTGACGTTGATGTCGGCCGCTTCTTCAAGTGCCCGGAGGAATACCTGAGGCCGGACACGCGGCAGAGGTCGCCGCGCTGCCTCCTCTGCAACGAGGTGCGCGGGGCAGTGAGATAAGACGCCGGAGCTGATGCTCTTGCTGGAGCAGTGAAATGTGTGCGCCACGTCCATGACATTTATGAATTTGACTTGTGTGTTTGCCGCCTCCACCTCCCCTTTTCCCTGCCTAGCCGGACGTTTTTTGCTGGTGCTTTTTCACCTTGTTTTTTTGTTGTGTTGTGTAGTGAAGAGCTGGAACCGAG
Source organism: Trypanosoma rangeli (assembly GCF_003719475.1). Lineage (NCBI taxonomy): Eukaryota > Euglenozoa > Kinetoplastea > Trypanosomatida > Trypanosomatidae > Trypanosoma > Trypanosoma rangeli. The sequence goes on from NW_021705746.1 coordinate 144,586, forward strand.
GGGGTGAGAAACGGGGACGGCGTTGCGGCAAATAGCAATACGACGACCGCATGCGGCGAAGCGTTATTCGGCAGCGCAAGGAGTTCTTGGAGCGAAAGCAGAACGAGCACGTTCACGAGGCGATCCATGCAAGGAAGGAACAGTTCCGCGAGGCAGTAAGCAACTCCACGCCGCTCCCGGGGCACCTCCGCAAGGACGCTTTGGCCCTTAAAAAGTTCTCGGAGCTGGACGACAACCAGACAAGGACACTGCAGACCACTGTAGATGACGAGTACTCCCACTCGGGTGTTGAAGACCCGCGCGTCCTCATCACGACGTCACGCGAGCCTTCGCAGAAGCTTCTGGAGTTTGCGAAGGAAATTCGACTTGTCGTTCCTAACGCTGTCCGTATGAACCGCGGTAACCTCAGCGTACGCCAGCTC